>NC_057797.1:275188248-275246144 GCF_018294505.1 Triticum aestivum | reverse complement strand
GGCGGGGAGGGCCGACTGCGGGCCGGCCGGGCCGCGGGCGGTGGCGGCAGTGGTTGCCACGTGGCAGCGTCTGAGAGGGCGCGGGCAGCGGCAGACGTTGTTCGGCCCACTCCGTACACGTCCGGCGGCGGCAGATCTGGGATTTTTAGGGTTAGGGGGGAGGGGAACCGCGAATTTGGAATGGGGGGTGTGTATATATAGGCATAGAGGGAGCTAGGAGAGTCCAAATGAGGTGCGGTTTTCGGCCACGCGATCGTGATCGAATGCTCTAGGACATGAAGCAGAGTTTGGTGGGTTTTGGGCCAAATTGGATGGGTGTTGGGCTGCAACACACATGAGGCCTTCTCGGTCCCTCGGTTAACCGTTGGAGTACCAAACGAAGTCCAAATGGTATGAAACTTGACAGGAGGTCTACCGGTAGTAAACTAAGGCCGCTTGGCAAGTCTCAGTCCAATCCGGAAATGTTTAATCCCCACACACGAAAGAAAGCTAGAAATGACCACCGGAGGAGAACGAAGCACCGGAACGCAAAACGGACAACGGGGAAAAAGCTCGAATGCATGAGATGAACACGTATGCAAATGCAATGCACATGATGACATCATATGAGATGCATGACAAAGACAACAATACATGGAGACAAAGACCCGAACCCGAGAAAATAAAATAACTTAACGCCGGAAACGACAAGAGTTGGAGTACAAATTGGGAAAGTTACATCTGGGGTGTTACAACAGGGGAAGAATGGGTGTGTCCAGGCGGTCGAGGCGTCGACGTGGGGCTCGCCCAGGTGTCCACGGGCGCGAGCGGCAAGTAGGTGGTGCAGTGGCGAGCTCTCGCGCGCTGGCATCACCTCCTGCCTGCCTGCCTGGCGGGAGGAAGCAGCTGGCTGGCACGGGCCAGCACAGTGCTGGTCCGCCAGGTGGGCCAGTTGGTGGGTTGTGGCCAGGTAAGCTGTTTTTCTTTTGTTTCTGTTTTCTGTTATTTCTGCAAGTTTGTGGCATTTCTAAAAATACTTAGGCATCTCCAAAAATCACCAAACTGCACATGTTCACTGTATGGAACATATCCAACATGAACATTTCAGTATGGGATTATTTGGACATTTAAAATATTTACTATTATTTAAATGCCCAAATGCAAGTTACATATGATTTAATTCAATGATCTTGTGATGACCTAGAAAATGTTAACCCATTTTTCCTGAGGTTCTAGCCCAAGGCAAAAAGGGTGGACTTTTTAGAAGGGCATTTCAGGTTCATTGAAAATGATTTTAGTAAACCCTAGTTGTTCTCAGGGGGGGTGCTGGGGGTTCTGTCATCCCCATTTCATATTTCTGGAAAAGTAAACATGATGCAACACTCTAATGCATGAACTAGCTAGGATGTGACATGTTGTCTCTGCTGCGGCATGATTTAGAGCGGCGCCATTGGCGCTTTGGTTGTATCTCAGGAGGTTTATCCTCGACTAGGTTTTCTTTGTCATCGTCGTTAGCTTCTTTGGGTGTATCCACCATGTACACGTCATACGAAGAGGTGGCCGTCCAGCGCCCGGTAAACGGCGGGTTTTGGGCCTCCTCTTCTTCGGCATCGTCGTCCATATCGTCGATGTTTTCAGAGTCCTAATCGAGCGTGTATGCTAGGTCCTCAGCAGTGGCTATAAAGTGGGTGGTGGGTAGGATGTAAAATTCCCCGCTCTCAACCCCTAGTCCGGGTTGGGCGTAGTTCGGACGTTGCTCCTCTATAATTATGAGGGATCACATCAAGTCCTTAGCCTCACTTAACGGCGAGGTTTGTCGAGGGAGAAAAGAATCCGTGCAGCATGGCAAGAAGGGAATTCCTTGGCTGAGCTCACATGTTGCTGACTCCGAGAGTTCGGAGCCGGTGTCCGGGGAAGAGTCCGGCTTTGTGATGGTTGCCGGCGACACTGCTTGCTTCGGCTCTCCAGTACTGGGCCTAGTGGCCACAGATAGTCTGGCGGCTTTAGAAATTCCATCTTTGGTCCTGGCGAGGTGCTCCAGCAATAAGGCCAGAGCAAAGGTTGGGGTCATGAATCCTTGGAAGGTCAAGTCTCCTCGGATATCAGCGACATAATCTAGGTTTCCAAAACTAATATGGTGACCTGGGCGTAACTATCGATCTGCTCTAGATGGCCAAGCGAGTTGGCCCACAGTGTGAAGCCGCCGAATACGAAGATCTGGCAGGAGAGGAAAACCTCCCCTTGGGCAGCATCGTTGCAGATGATGGATGGAGCCATCGAACCTTCTGACGGCGACATAGTGGAACTCTCAATGAAAGCACCAATATCGGTGTCAAAACCGGCGGATCATGGGTAGGGGGTCCCGAACTATGCGTCTAAGGTTGATCGTAACAGGAGGCAGGGGACATGACGTTTACCCAGGTTCAAGCCCTCTTGATGGAGGTAATACCCTATGTCCTGCTTGATTAATATTGATGAGTATCTGGATTACAAGAGTTGATCTACCACGAGATCGTAATGGCTAAAACCCTAGAAGTCTAGCCTGTATGATTGTGATTGCCTCTACGGACTAAACCCTCCGATTTATATAGACACCGGAGGTGGCTAGGGTTGTAGAAGTCGGTTACAGAGAAAGGAATCTTCATATCCGAATGCCAGGCTTGCCATCCACGCCAAGGAGAGTCCCATCCGAACGCGGGAGAGAGTCTTCTGTCTTGTATCTTCAAGGCCCATCAGTCCGGCCCGTGTCCAACAGGTCGGACGCCCGAGGACCCCTTAATCCAGGACTCCCTCACCCTCATCGACGGAGGTGCTAGCCTGAACGTCCTCTTGGTGGAAACCATAGAGCTGCTTCAAGTGTCGTACGACCAGCTCCTCCCCACCCATCCTTTTTTGGGGGTGGTCAAGGGCTCGGCCACTCCCCTGGGGTAGATACACCTCCTCATCACCTTTGGCACGCGTGACAACTACCACACTGAGCTCATCGACTTCGACGTCGCCCACATCGGCCTCCCACACAACGCCATCCTGGGGTATCTAGCCCTCGCCAAGTTCATGGCGGCGACCCATCCGGGCTACAATGTCGTCAAGATGTCGGGCAGCAGCGGCGTCAACATGGTGGTCGGGGATATGAAAGGCACGGTCCGGGTTCTCAAGATCGCCTACAGGACCGCGACCACTTCATGCCCAGCGACTGCCGGTGCTGCAGAGGCTCGGGAGGTCATGCCCGCGAAGAAAATCGGTTGTTCTTTCAGGACCGGGCCGAGACGATGCAGGTACTTGTCGACGCCGGGGGCTCGGGCCCCACCTTCACCATCGGTGCGGGCCTTCCTACGGACCAGGAGGAGGCATTGGTTGCCTTATTAAGGGCCAACAAAGACGTGTTTGCGTGGGAAGCGTCGGACATGGTTGGTGTCCCAAGGAAGGTAATTGAGCACCACTTGATGGTGTGTCCTGGTGCATGCTCGGTGAAGCAAAAAAGCGTGGCGTCAAGCACAAGACAAGAAAGTGTTCATCATCCAGGAGGTTGCCAAGCTCTAAGAGGCCATCATCATTTGGGAAGTATGGCACCCGGACTAGTTGGTGAATCATGTGATCGTCCCCAAGAAAGGCGGGAAGGAGCGCATGTGTGTCGAGTTCACGAGCCTCAACAAAGCTTGCCCTCAGGACCCTTTCCCGCTCCCGTGTGTTGACAAAATTGTGGATTCCACCGCTGAGTGCGATCTGCTATGTTTTCTGGATGCTTTCTCGGGATATCACCAAATCAAAATGGCGGAAGAGGATGTCAAGAAGACAACTTTTATCTCCCTATGTGGTGTGTACTTATACACTTGCATGCACTTCGGGTTGCGGAATGTTGGTGCAACTTTCGAGCGGCTGATGCACATCACACTCGAGCCGCAGCTGGGGAGGAATCCAGAGGCATACGTTGATGACATCATAGTCAAGTTGCGGGAGGCAAGGACTCTAATCAAAGACGTGGAAGAAACATTCGCTAACCTGTGCAACGTAAACCTGAAGCTCAATCTAGAGAAGTGTGTGTTCGGAGTCTTGTCTGGCAAGCTGCTAGGTTGCCTGGTCTCACATAGGGGGGTGAAGGGCAACCCTGAGAAGGTCAAGGCAATAGAGCGGATGAGCCCGCCTCAGACCCTCAAAGAGATGCAGAAGCTTGCAGGGTGCGTGACCTCCTTGGGGTGCTTCATCTCCAAGATCGGCGAGCGCGCCCTCCCTTTTTTCAAGTTGATGAAGAAGAAGGGCCCGTTCGAGTGGACCCCAGAAGCTGAGGCGGCCTTTGAAGACCTTGAGCGATACCTCACGAGCCCGCCTGTCATGGTGGCACCCCGTCTGCGTGAGCCCCTGGTGCTTTACTTGGCGGCCACTCCCCACTCGGCTAGTGCGGCGCTTGTGGCGAGCAGGGAAAGACCCACTCGCGCGGGCTCAAAATAAGGCGGCCTGCGAGAAGCCCCGCAACCTTCGCTGCCCTGATAACCCACAAGTATAGGGGATCGCAACAGCTTTCGAGGGTAGAGTATTCAACCAAAATTTATTGATTCGACACAAGGGGAGCCAAAGAATATTCTCAAGTATTAGCATCTGAGTTGTCAATTAAACCACACCTGGAAACTTAGTATCTGTAGAAAAGTGTTTAGTAGCAAAGTAATATGATAGTGATGGTAACGGTAACAAAAGAGTAATGAAAGCAAAGTAATGTTTTTTGGTATTTTGTAGTGATTGTAACAATAGCAACAGGAAAGTAAATAAGCGTAAACCAGTATATGGAAATCTCGTAGGCATTGGATCAATGATGGATAATTATGCCGGATGCGGTTCATCATGTAACAGTCATAACACAGGGTGACGCAGAACTAGCTCCAATTCGTCAATGTAATGTAGGCATGTATTCCGAATATAGTCATACATGCTTATGGAAAAGAACTTGCATGACATCTTTTGTCCTACCCTCCCATGGCAGCGGGGTCCTAATGGAAACTAAGGGATATTAAGGCCTCCTTTTAATAGAGAACCGGAACAAAGCATTAGCACATAGTGAATACATGAACTCCTCAAACTACGGTCATCACCGGTAAGTATCCCGATTATTGTCACTTCAGGGTTAACGGATCATAACCCATAATAGGTGACTATAGACTTGCAAGATAGGATCTAGAACTCTCATATATTGATGAAAACATAATAGGTTCAGATCTGAAATCATGGCACTCGGGACCTAGTGACAAGCATTAAGCATAGCAAAGTCATAGCAACATCAATCTCAGAACATAGTGGATAATAGCGATCAAACCCTAACAAAACTAACTCGATTACATGGTGAATCTCATCCAACCCATCACCGTCCAGCAAGCTACGATGGAATTACTCATGCACGGCGGTGAGCATCATGAAATTGGTGATGGAGGATGGTTAATGATGACGACGTCGACGAATCCCCCTCTCCGGAGCCCCGAACGGACTCCAGATCAGCCCTCCCGAGAGGTTTTAGGGCTTGGCGGCGGCTCCGAATCGTAAAACGCGATGATTTCTTCTCTCCTATTTTTTCTCCCCAAAAGCAGTTATATAGAGTTGGAGTTGGAGTCGGGGGGATTCCAGGAGGCCCACGAGGTAGGGGGGCGCGCCCTAGGGGGGGGGCGCCCCCCGCCCTCGTGAGAAGGGTGTGGGCCCCTGGTCTTCATCTTTGGCAAGGATTTTTTATTATTTATTGTAAGATATCCCGTGGAGTTTCAGGTCATTCCGAGAACTTTTGTTTTCTGCACATAAAACATCATCATGGAAATTCTGCTAAAAACAGCGTCAGTCCGGGTTAGTTCCATTCAAATCGTACAAGTTAGAGTCCAAAACAAGGGCAAAAGTGCTTGGAAAAGTAGATACATTACAGACGTATCAACTCCCCCAAGCTTAAACCCTTGCTTGTCCTCAAGCAATTCAGTTGACAAACTGAAAGAAATAAGGAAAAACTTTTACAAACTCTGTTTGCTCTTGTTGAAAATATGTCAAGCTAGCATTCAAGTTTTCAGCAAAGATTATAACTAACCACAGTTGCAATAATTCTCAGGTCTCATGATTACTCATATCAATAACATAATCAACTAGCAAGCCATAATAATAAATCTCGGATGACAACACTTTCTCAAAACAATCATAATATGATATAACAAGATGCTATCTCACTAGCCCTTTCTGAGACCGCAAAACATAAATGTAGAGCACCTTTAAAGATCAAGGACTGACTAGACATTGTAATTCATGGTAAAAGAGATCCAATCATAGTCACACCCAATATAAATTAATAGTAATGAATGCAAATGACAGCTGCGCTCTCCAGCTAGTGCTTTTTAGTAAGAGGGTGATGACTCAACATAAAAGTAAATAGATATGCCCTTCGCAGAGGGAAGCATCGATTTGTAGAGGTGCCAGAGCTCGGTTTTAAAATAGAGGTGAATAATATTTTGAGCGGTATACTTTCATTGTCAACATAACAACCAAGAGATGGCGATATCTTCCATGCTACGCACATTATAGGCGGTTCCCAAATAGAATGGTAAAGTTTATACTCCCCCTCCACCAACAAACATCAATCCGTGGCTTGATCGAAACAACGAGTGCCTCCAACATACATCAGGTCCTAGGGGGAGTTTTGTTTGCAATTATTTTGATTTAGTTTGCATAAAGCATGGGACTGGGCATCCCAGTGACCAGCCCTTTATCTCGTGAGTGAGGAGCAGAGTCCACTCCTCTTGAGAATAACCCGCCTAACATGGAAGATACAGACAACCGTAGTTGATACATGAGCTATTGGAACATATAAAACAGGATGATTATTTGAAGGTTTAGAGTTTGGCACATACAAATTTACTTGGAACGGTAGGTAGATACCACATATAGGAAGGTATAGTGGACTCATCTGGAATAACTTTGGGGTTTAAGGAGTTTGGATGCACAAGCAGTATTCCCACTTAGTACAGGTGAAGGCTAGCAAAAGACTGGGAAGCGACCAACTAGAGAGCGACAATAGCCATGTACATGCATTAAAATTAATGAACATTGGATGCAAGCATGAGTAGGATATAATCCACCATGAACATAAATATCGTGAAGGCTATGTTGATTTGTTTCAACTACATGCGTGAACATGTGCCAAGTCAAGCCACTTAAATCATTCAGAGGAGGATACCACCCTATCATACCACATCATAACCATTTTAATAGCATGTTGGCACCCAAGGTAAATCATTATAACTCACAGATAATCAAGAATGGCACAAGCAACTATGATCTCTAATTGTCATTACAAACATGTTTATTCATAACAAGCTGAATCAAGAACGATGAACTCATCATATTTACAAAAACAAAAGAGGTCGAGTTCATACCAGCTTTTCTCATCTCAGTCAGTCCATCATATATCATCATAATTGCCTTTCACTTGCACGACCGAAACATGTGAATAATAATAAGAGTGCACGTGCATTGGACTAAGCTGGAATCTGTGAGCATTCAACAAACAGGAGAAGACAAGGCAATATGGGCTCTTTTGTCAGATAAACAATAATGCATATAAGGGCCACTTCAACAATTTAATCAAGGTCTTCTCCTACTGACCCCTAATGAAAAGAAAAGAAATAAAACTATTTACACGGGAAAGCTCCCAACAAGCAAAAGAAGAACATGAAATATTTATGGGTTTTCTTTTTAATTACTACTACAGGTGTCGGTGTCAAAACCGGCGGATCTCGGGTAGGGGGTCCCGAACTGTGCGTCTAGGCCGGATGGTAACAGGAGGCAAGGGACACGAAGTTTTACCCAGGTTCGGGCCCTCTTGATGGAGGTAAAACCCTACGTCCTGCTTGATTAATATTGATGATATGGGTGTTACAAGAGTAGATCTACGAACTAAAACCCTTCGGAGAGGCTAAACCCTAGAAGCTAGCCTATGCTATGATTGTATGTTGTGATTGTTGTCCTACGGACTAAAACCCTTCGGTTTATATAGACACCGGAGAGGGTTAGGGTTACACAAGGTCGGTTACAAAGGAGGAGATATACATATACGTATTGCCTAGCTTGCCTTCCACGCCAAGTAGAGTCCCATCCGGACACGAGACGAAGTCTTCAATCTTGTATCTTCATAGTGTAACAGTCCGGCCAATTGTAACTGCATCTAGTGCCCCTTTGTGATTTTGGTGTATTGAAGACTTATAGGTTAAGGGACTAATGCGTGTGTGAGTGTACACAGGTCTATAAGTCTATGAGGAGTTTGATATTCACAGGAAAAGTCGACCCCTAAAAATGAATATCTTCGACTGAAGATTTTGGTATTTCTGAAGACTTTCATGAAGACTTTGAAAGTGAAGAAATTGGTGTGTCCGTGAAGACTTGATATTCATGCGAGGAATATGAAGCTTGAAGACTTTCGTTTTCATAGTTTTGTTTTTCTCTTTCTTGAGTCATAGGAAACACCGTACTGTTAAAGGAGGTCGAGGAAATACTAAGGAAAAATTTCCATGTGATGCTCAACTCAAAATCCTACACCTACCAATCCCTTCGAGTGAAGCCATTGGAAATCTCATACAGTTCAGTCAATTTCTTCAGTGACAGAGACGAAGTTCTTCTGGTCTCTGAGGAATTTGTCCTGACTAAGGAGTTAGGAATTCGCCAGTGCGGATTGCCTACACAGTGAGGAACATGATATCCCTGAGTATTTTGGTACTCAAAATTCCGACTGTCGCTGTGCTATGCGCCAGCTGTTCCAAAATATCTATCCACCTAACGGTCATATCATTGAAGGGCATTTATGTCTTATCATGTCGGGCTGCTCCCTAGGATATAAATAGCCGCCCCCCACAACCACTAGCTGGTAGAGGCTGCTCCGAGAGAAACCAACACTTGTCATTTGAGAGCAACCCATCCTCCGAGGACTTTGAGCGAAAATCATCAAGTGAGGAAAAAACAAAAACCCAAAACCCAAACACCTACAAACCCCAAGTGATTGAGCATCACTGAAGAGATTGATCCTGAGTGGATCCGACGCTTGTTACCTTTGAAGAATGTGCTTGTTCTAGACGGTTAGGCGTCATGGTCTAGAGCATCCAAGAGGAATTGTGGATCGCCGGGTGACCAAGTTTGTGAAGGTTTGGAAGTCGCCTGAAGACTTACCACGAGTGATTGGACGAGGTCTGTGTGACCTTAGTTCAAGGAGAATACGGTGAGGACTGGGTGTCTTGGACTAAGTGTCCTTGACTGGGTGTCCGGGACTGTGTGTCCTCGAGTTTAAATACTCAGCCGCTCCAACCAGACGTACAACTGAGACATCAGTTGGAACTGGTCTACCAAATCATTGTCTTCACCAAGCTTACTGGTTCTATTTCCTCAACTCTTTCATTTCCTCATAACTGTGTTGTATGTTTTTTCATATCTGTGTTTGAAGACTTTGACTGAAGACTTTCTCAATTTCCTCAGATTCAATTTCTTCAGTCTGCTTGTCTTCATCCTGTGTTATCCTGTGATTACGCTTCCTGTACTCTGTGCCTGTCTTCATTTCATCATGATGACTATGCTTGTATTCTGTTATGTTTACCTTTGTATACTTATTCCGCTGCTAGTAGTTCTTCGCGAAGGAATTTCCTCACCGGCAAATTCCTCAATGAAGAATTTCATAAAAATCGCCTATTCACCCCCTGTAGTCGATATAACGCACTTTCAATTGGTATCAGAGCAAGGTACTCCCTTGTTCTGTGTGATTTTGGTTTAACCACCTGGAGTTTTAGTTATGTCGACCACAGGTATGATCAAGGTATTCGCTGGGTGTCCTACCTTCGATGGGACGGACTACCCCTACTGTTAGAATAAGATGCGAATGCATCTTGAAGCAATTGATAACAATCTCTGGTATGTTGTGGAAAATTGTGTTCCCTTAGTCACACCTTCTCTGAATGCTGCTGATGTTGAAGAGATTCAAGCAACTCGACTCTCAAGCAAAGAATATCATATGTGGCCATCTGAGCAAAGGACAGTATGGCAGAGTGAGTGCTTTGGAAACAGCGAAGCTTATCTGGGATAGGTTGTCCAAAGTGAATGAAGGAGTCTCAACTCAGCGTGACTCTCGGTTGATGTTCTTCGCAATCTCTTCAACCGCTTCAAAAGACTCGACAATGAAAATGTTCAACAAACCTTCGATCGCCTCACTGACATCTCAAATGAGCTTCAAGCACTTGGTGCCACTGACATCACCGACCATGAGGTGGTGAAGAAATTGCTGAGATCACTTGATTCTTCATTTGACACTCTGGCATTGATGATACAAGAACGTGTTGATTACAAGTCACTTGATCCCGCTGATATTCTCGAGAGGCTAAATACTCATGAGTTCCAACTTGCTGAAAAGAGATATCTCTATGGTTCAAGCTATGGTAGAACACGTGCACTGAAGGCCAAGGCAGTATCTGAGTCTGAAGATGAAGACTCTGGTAGCAGCCTTGGTGATCCTGAAGAAATGAGCCATGATCTGGCTCTGCTCGTGAAGAAGTTCCAAAAGTTCTCAAGACGTGGTCTCCTTGGAAGATCCTCAAGGAGCAATGATTCCTCATCCAGTGACTACAAGAAGAGGCTCTGTCACAAGTGCAAGAAACCTGGACATTTCATTCAAGATTGTCCTTAATGGGAAAAGGAATCAAAGAAGAAGAAATAAAAGGATTACAGTTTTGATGCAAAGAAAAAGAAGAAATCCACAAAATCCTCATCATTAAAATCCTCAAAGCCTTCATATCACAAGAAGAGCAGCTCCAAGAAGGCCAGGGCATTCATTGGCAAGGAAATGGACTCTGAGGCTGAATCTGAAGAAAATGAGGAAGAGGAGTCATCTGAGGAGTCCGAATGCAGAGTGGCGAGCCTTGCTCTTGCTACTGCATTCGTCAGCAAGTCTATCTTCAACATTGAGGAAAATGACCTCACCAACAAGGCTGATGAAGGGGATGATGACTACGCTCCCACCTATTGCTTCATGGCAAAGGGTGCCAAGGTACTCAAATATACCTCCTCTGAATCAAGTGAGAATGAATCTAATGAAAACCTTAAGCCCAGCTATTCTAAACTTGCTAAGATTGCTATAAAACAACAAAGGGCTTTAGAAAAGGTTCAAATCATGCTAAATAAAAGTGATGATATGTTGGGTGAAGAAATGGATCGCACTGAAACTTTGACTGAAAATCTTCAGAGACTTCAGTCCAAGCTTGAAAAACTTCAAAGTCATCATAACACTCTCTTATTAGATCATGAGAAGCTTTCTTATGGATTTCTTCAAAGAAAGCAAGACCTTGAGAAGCTAAGAGTGAGTTATGAAGATCTTCAGAAGGAGCGCGATTCATTACTTGCTCAACAAATCAGCGCATCTCGGGAAGAATTTGTTCCTCCATGCTTGAAGTGCATTGAACGTGAATCTACTAATTCTTCACCTAAATGTTCAAAGGCTGCTAATGTTTCAAATTCTTCATATGCCTCTGCTATCACTAATTCCTCATCTGAGGACATTGCTAGTATCACTGACGATGCAGGGCTGAAGGAATTGTACACGACAGACATGTACAAAAGCCTCAAAGGGCATTAGGCTCTTTGTGATGTGCTTAAAAAGAAAATCATCAACAGGAACCCTAGGAAAGAGGGTATCTCCTTTGAGAGGAAACTCAATGCTGATGGTACATATTGGAAGCCTGAGCAGTACCCCAAAACTACATGGGTTGCTGCAAAGGGACCTCCAGTTGATCCATCTAACTTATCTGGATTTGCATGTGAATCTCCTCAGTCTGATGATGAGTCAATTGACTCCAACTATAAGCTATTCAAAAATCAGAATGGTGAAGTATTTGCTAGATATGTTGGCACTAACTGCAGGAACGGCTCCCCTGTGAAGAAAATCTGGGTTCCCAAAAGATGCCTTGAAAATCTCCGGGTGAATGTCATCATGACGCCGCCTGTGAAGAATAGTAACCCCAGATCAAATTCTTCATATGGACCAAATTCTTCATATGGATCAAAGTCCTCATATGAACATGATCGTGCTAACCTGTCTGTTTCGCAGGGAAGATCTAAGGATTATGGATATGTGCATTATTCTTCAAATCATTATGTCCATAAGTCCTCGAAGAATTTCTCTGATTACTCTTATGCTTACTCTAACCCCTCTTATGTGAAACGAAATGGACTAGCTTCTATGCCATCCTTCTCGTATGGACCTCGCAGAATGATGAACTCTTTGCCACCCCTTCAGATGTGGGTGGTGAAGAAAAAGAACTAATCTCTTCTGCAGGGTCAGGTCTCCAGACGCACGTAATCGTCTGAAGAATTTGCTGGAGACCTGAGCATGCCTGAAAGGACGCATGCTAATCATGAAGAAATGAACTTTCATTTCTCACGTCCTCATCTTGCTTTATCAGTTCTTTTACTTGATGAAATTGATCTGATGAATTGATGCCATATTCTTCACTGATGAAGTATATGAGTTTGTAAGCTGCACTAATTCATCTGCAGGATGATCAACCCAAAGCCACTGAGTGGGTCCTCGATAGTGGATGTACAAACCACATGACTGGTGACAAGAATCTATTGATGGATGCTCCATTATCACCGTCGCATATGAAGCATATCATCTTTGCTGACAAAGGCAAAAGTCAGGTATTGGGTCTAGGTAAGGTTGCGATTACAAAGGATCGACACATGGACAAAGTCATGCTTGTTGAGTCCTTAGGATACAACCTTATGTCTGTCTCAATGCGTTGTGATCTTGATATGGTTGTTGTCTTTGGCAAGTACCATTGTGTTGTGGTTATGGAAGCTGACAATTCCAAAGTCTTCGAAGGCTTTAGGAGAGGAGACCTGTATATTGTTGATTTCTCTATAGGACCACAACCAGCCGTGTGCTTACTTGCAAAAGCTTTAGAAGGCTGGCTCTGGCATCGACCACTTGGTCATGCAGGCATGAGGAATTTGCACACGCTTGCGAAGAAGAAGCATGTCATTGGCATCGAGAATGTCAAATTCCTCAAGGATCACCTATGCGGAGCCTGTGAAGCTGGGAAGATGACCAAGGCCAAGCATCCAGCAAAGACTATCATCACCACCACTCGCCCATTTGAATTGTTTCACATGGATCTCTTTGGTCCTAATCATTATTCTGCTATCTCAAATGAAGCATCTCAATATGGCTTTGTTATTGTTGATGATTATTCTCGTTACACATGGGTACACCTTGTTACTTACAAACATGAAGTGCAGGAAGTCTTCAAACGATTTTCCTCGAGGGCTTCAACCAACTTTGGTGTGAAGATCAAGCACATCAGAAGTGGCAATGGCACTGAGTTCAAGAATTCTGTTCTCGATGACTATCTTGATGAACTTGGTATTACTCATGAGTTATCTGGTCCTTACACTCCTCAGCAGAACGTCATCGTGGAGCGCAAGAACAGGACTCTTGCTGAGATGGCTTGCACTATGCTTGATGATTACAAAACGCCTCGTCGTTTCTGGACTGAGGCAATTGATACTGCGTGCCACATCATCAACAGAGTATATCTTCACAAATTCTTCAAAAGGACTGCCTATGAACTCCTCACTGATAAGAAACCCAATGTAAGTTATTTCAAAGTCTTCGGTGCTAAATGTTGGATTAGAGATCCTCATCACAACTCAAAATTTGCACCGAAAGCACATGAAGGTTTTATGCTTGGTTACGGAAAGGACTCGCACACCTACAGAGTCTTCAACAACATTCTTCACAAAGTTGTTGAAACTATAGATGTGCGGTTCGATGAAACTAATGGCTCGCAAAGAGAGCACCTACCTACTGTGATAGATGAACCAGCACCTGAGGAAACTATCAAGTTCAAGGCTACTGAGGATGTCATTCCTACTAAAGAATCTGCTGAAGAATTCATTCCAGAACATGAAGAACATCGAGCTAATGCACCTGAAGAAAATGGTGCTAAAGAAAACGCTGATCAAACTCTTCAACGACAACCAACTCGTCCTCGCATTGCAAAAGAAGTGCAAGTTGAAAATATCATCAATGACATCCAAGCGCCAGGTCCTCTCACACGCTCAAAAGCTTCACATTTGTCTAACTTTTGTGGGCAGTATGATTTTGTCTCTATTATGGAGCCCACTAAGGTAGATGAAGCATTTCTGGAGCCTGAGTGGATTCAGGCCATGCATTAGATCAGTTCGAGCTCAACAATGTCTGGGAACTGGTCAAACATCCAGATCCTCGCAAGCACAATATCATCGGCACAAAGTGGATCTACCGCAACAAGCAAGATGAAAATGGCCTTGTTGTGAGGAATAAGGCATGCCTTGAAGCTCAAGGCTACACACAGGTTGAAGGAATTGATTTCGATGAAACTTTTGCACCTGTTGCTAGACTTGAGGCTATTCGCATATTACTTGCTTATGCTAACCATCATGATATCACTTTATATCAAATGGATGTGAAAAGTGCATTCCTCAATGGTAAGCTTGAGGAAGAAGTATATGTTGCTCAACCCCCAGGTTTTGAAGATCCAAAGAATCCTGACAAAGTCTTCAGACTCAACAAGGCCCTCTATGGCCTCAAGCAGGCCCCACGGGCTTGGTATGATACTTTGAAGGAACTCTTCATGAAGAAAGGCTTCAAACCTGGTTCACTCGACCCTACTCTTTTCACTAAATCTTATGATGGTGAATTGTTTGTGTGCCAAGTATATGTTGATGATATTATCTCTGGCTGTACTGACCAACGCTATAGTGATGAATTTGCCTATCTGATGAGTGAAGAATATCAAATGTCTAGTATGGGAGAGTTGAAATTCTTCTTAGGTCTTCAAATTCGTCAAGAACACAATGACATATTCATATCTCAGGAGAAATACCTCAAGGATGTACTAAGGAAATTCGGCATGCAAGATTGCAAAGGCGTCAAAATTCCTATGCCCACAAATGGCCATCTGTGCACTGATGAAAATGATATTGACTTCGATCATAAGGTATACCGCTCCATGATAGGTTCCTTATTATACTTATGTGCATCTAGGCCAGATATAATGCTTAGTGTTTGCATGTCTGCCCGATTTCAAGCTGCACTGAAGGAATCACACCATAAGACTGTGAAGCATATTCTTCGATATCTAGCTCACACACCAACACTTCGATTATGGTACCCCAAGGGCTCGACTTTTGATCTTGTTGGATATTCTGACTCTGACTATGCTGGTGATCGTGTGGATCGCAAGTCAACATCTAGAACATGTCATTTCCTCGGACCATCTTTGGTCTGTTGGTCCTCGAAGAAACAGAACTGTGTATCACTATCTACTGCTGAAGCTGAGTACATTGCCGCTGGTTCTTGCTGTGCCCAATTGCTATGGATGAAGCAAACTCTCAAGGACTACGGCGTCAACATGAAGAATGTACCTCTCTTCTGTGACAATGAGAGTGCCATCAAGATTTCTCACAACCCAGTTCACCACTCGAAGACAAAGCACATTCAGATTCGTCATCATTTTCTTTGTGATCATGTGTTGAAGGGAGACATTTCTATTGAGCATGTGAAGACTGAAGAACAGCTAGCCGATATCTTCACAAAGCCCTTGGATGAGAAGAGATTTAGCAAGTTGCGGTGTGAGCTAAATATCCTAGAATCTTCGAATGTTCTTTGGAAAGGACACTCATCCTAACACTTATGCAAAATTGATGACTTAGATGTGCAACACATGAAGAAACGTTTTACTTCAATCAATGAAGAATAACACTCTTAGTGTGAAGAAATTAATGAAGAATTTGATTCTCAGAACCCTATGATAATTGTACACGGTGTCTGAAATCATCATTCTTATATGGTGGGTCACGCCACCACCAAAAGTTGAAATTCCTCAAATTATTCATATTCTTCAACTTTGCATAGTCTTCACGGGTTCCGTTGTTTTTCTTCATTGGCCATATATATATGAGTTTATGTCCTCTACAGCATTCACTTATTGCTATTTCTTCAAGTTGGTTTTCTGCTAAGTGAATGTGATCGGACCCTTCCCCTCTATGCTATACTCAACCCAATCTGTTCACAAATTCTTCATGTGCGTTCTATTTGAAACTCGTTCAAAATCTTCACTGTGTCCTTGTCAGCTGAAGAAATTGAGAACGGAACTTTAAAACTAATCTTATCCAAATTTTCGGTTTTGCCGCTCAAATCGTTCCGCATCCCACGATAAATTTTTAATTCACCCATGATCTTACACGATCTCCACTACACAGTACGTGGGTGACACATGTCGTGCGAAGGATAAGGGTCAGGGGCACGTTCATCCCAAATCTTTGGGCGAACAGTTTTTCACTGCTACTATAAATACCCCCTCATCCCTTCCTCACTTCCTTTACTCCGCTCGATCTCTCTCTCCCACTCGAGCTTCCCAAACCCTAGCGCCGCCGCTACTCCATCGTTGCCGGTGAGGAAGAGCTTCACTGCCTCGACCTCGTCACCGTCGTACTCGCGCCGACCGCGGAAATCTTCACCTCCGCCGCCGCTGTAGACGTCTTCCTCCGCCAAGTTAGGGCGTGGAAGATCTACACCAACGAACTCCACTGTTTCACCTCACTGTTCGTCGTGTTCTTCATTCAGGGTAATTAAAAGTTACTTTTACTTCCCTCTTTGATTCGAAGTTTCTCTATAAAATCTTCAAAGGTGTTTTATTCTTCAAATCTTCACACACTAAACACCTCACATGTCATCTGTTCTTGATTTGTTTCTCTAAGCATCATTTTTCTTCAAGATTCCTCAATTGTGTGGATCTTCGATCTATACAACTCTGGAACCTAAGACAAAGAACGCTTAGTGAAAATCTTCAAGACTCATCTGGTCAAATTCCTCAAACTTGTTCTTTTTGAAAAACCTTCTGAGAACGCATATGACCTCTCCAAATTCCTCGCAACTATACTATGTTCACAGGTACACATGTCAGCTGCTGAATCACTAGGTTCTCATCAACTTAACTCATTTGCAGTGTTCCTCGAAGAAAAGTTGCATACTTCTTCAGAGAATTCGATTGTTCAAATTCCTCAACTGAAGAAAGTGGCTGATGGTAAAAGGCCATAGAAGGGAGGAAAGAGGCCTGAGGTAAATACAACGTTTGAGATCCCTGATGACATATATGCTAGGTACTGCACACCTACTGAGGAAACCAAGAATGAGCGCAAAGTGCACAAACAGAGGATAGAGAGGAGATGAGCAAGAGAATGGAGGGAGTACAGATATGTCACTCCTAAGTACATGAAGAAATTCGCACTCAATCCTCCATGCCCAAGAGCTCCATTGGCACCTAGCCAAGTAGCAGATCCCACCAGCCTCAAGCGCGGTGATGACTATCCTGATGAATGGGCCAAGCGCCAAGGCATGTTGGCCAAGCAAGCCAAAGAAGTAGTGAGGAAATTCAATGAAGACTCTACTGTGGCTGCTGCTGCCCCTGCTGAGGCCTCTGTCAAGCCAAGGAAATCCATGCCTAAGAAGCCCGCTCGTAAGACAAGTGCTTCACCAACAGTGCCCTCACGGTCAAGTTCCTCAGGTGCGCCCTCACGGACAGACTCTTCAAGGTCCTCATGACCAATCCCTCAAGCTGCTCCTTCAAAATCCTCAGCACCTCCTCCAAAGTCCTCAGCTGTTCCGACAAAGTCCTCAGCACCTGCGCATCTGGCCTCGTGCCAAAGGACTACATGCATCTCCATTGCCTCTGGTGTCTCAGCAAGCTCCTCAGCTGCACCAAATTCTTCATCTGGCCCCACTCTGATGAAGACCAAGGCAACTGCTAGACGAGGTCCTCGGCCTAGTCCTCAAAAGAAGCAAGTCGCTTTCCAAGTGCCATCTGAAGAAGATGAAGCTGATGATGATGAACTTGCAGAAATCATCAGAGACAGACAAGTTAGGGCCGCTAGAGCCAAAGGCACACCTGTGCCACTGCTTTTGGATCCCAAGCTGATCCTCGACTACATTGATCTCTGGCACAAGGACCCAAATACTCCTATGCCTGACTTCAAGCTGATGCCTGGTCAAAATCACATGCTGACTCATTTCATCCAAGAGGAGAAATGGAAATATGATCAGGCCAGGCAGATCAAGAAGGCCCAGTACAGAAAGGAGAAGTACCTGAAGAACAACATTGTCACTATGACCACTGATGAACTTGTAAAAATCCAATCTGAAATCAAAACCCTCAGCAATGACTTCCAAGCCTACTATGCTGATTGGCAAGGAGCCAAAGTTAGATTTGTAAAGATAACTGAACAGTTCACTTCAAATGTTGCTGCCCCAACGCAACAGGAAATTCCTCAGGCTAAAGCATCTGCTCAGCCAACTGAAGAACATGCCAGCACCGCTGATGACAATCAGGCTGCTGAAGAAAATGTGAGTTCCGGGGCTGATGAATGCATTCCAGCCACTGAAGAAATTGCCAGGGCACCCACTAGTGGTGTGCCTGAAGAAACTGAAGAACTCAGGGCAACTGCATCAGTTGTGCCTGAAGAAAATCAACCAGATTCCTCAGCTGCTCCTGCACCAACTTCAACTCCAATCCTTCCATCTGCATCAGATGTGAAGAAGACCAAGGCTGCAGAGCATGCTGCAATGAAGAAAAAGGAAAGCATCAGCTGCTTCAGATTCTTCAGCTCCGAAGAAAATGAAGCCTATGACAAGCTCATTTGCACATCCGATTGATGTTGTTCCCATCTCAACCACGCCATCAAAGGACCTTGTTCCTTTTGATGAAGAATATGTGATTCCCAGTGGATCTGATGAAGAAACTCCTTCTGCCGCTTCGTCTGAACTATTGGATGAAGAAATTGAAGTGGATGCGATCCCTTCAACACCTATCATCTCCTCGCCCATGCCTCAGTTCACAGCTGAAGAGGATGGCGTTGAAGAAATGGAAGATGAAGATGTGGACATTGGCTGCTCCACACCCGTAATCAGTGATGAATTTTGGGAAAGTCAGCATCCAAACTCTCCAATGTTCACCCCTCTACAGCAAATTCCTCAGTCCCCCACACAAACTGTTCACATGGGCTCTGAAGAAACTCATATCACTGCATCTATCCATGAGGAAATTCCAGCCACTAGCGCTGAAGAAACTGCTGCTGCTGAACAACCAACTACACAGACTACCACTGAGGAAGAACCAGAAATTCCTCAGCCTAAAGAACCTGCGATTGAGATTCATGAGGTCATGATGCAACTCACTAACACTCCTCTGCCAAAGCCAAAGGATCCATTCTCACGCAAGCAAAAGTTCAAGGCTGATGATTTCTTCGGCGATCACGTATTCTTCGATGATTATAACCCATATGACTCTACTCGCATTAGGAAGAGGCGTTTCTGGACTGCTAGTCAAGCCAATTTCTATTCCTTAGTGCTGTTCAACAAAGAGAAGATTTTCTACCATGAGCATATTCCTCACGTGGATATGGAATCTCTGCCGTGCTTCGCACCAGTCCTCAGTGTTCTTCACGATGCTGGACTGCTCAATTTTTGCTCTGACATCTGCGATTGGAATGAAGAACTGATTCTTCAATTCTATGCAACGCTGCACATCACCGGAAATGCTGACGATGTGAATCCATGGGTGCTGGACTGGATGTCTGAAAACACTCACTACACTACACCAGCTTCTGAATTGCTTCGTGCTCTACCACTCACTCCTCCCCTTGAAGAAGCTTGCTGCATCTACAGTGAACCTGAGCTCACACATCATTACATGAAAGTGCTGATGAAGCCTTTGAAACTAGGTTAGGCACCACGAACAAAATTCCTCGTGAAGGAATTGTTATACATGCCCAGAACTGTCTATCGTATTCTCACGAGGACAATCAGTCCTATCAAAGGCCACGACTCATATGATGAGGAAATTGTTGGCATCATGAAGAATCTGGTATTCAATATCGTTCATGGCATTCTTGTCAACTATCACGATTTCTTCATGAGGACTATGGCAAATGTTGTACTCTCTCCGTTGGAGCTGAAGCCTTATGCACCTTGGATCATGAGATTCCTCAGGACAAGGTCTTCACTCAACTACAAAGCAGATTTCCAGAATCATCTCAGCTACTTGCCCCCAATTGAAGTCCTCAAGCAGACATATTCCTCAGTTGATGGAAAGGGCAAGGAACCAGCTGTAATTGATGAAGGCATTCGTCCATTGGATGGTCAGTTTCGCAAAGATGCATCTTATTCCACCAATGATGACTCTGCCACACATGACTCTGCCAATGCTCCCAAGTCCACTCCTCAAGCCACTGCTCCGTGCATGATGACAGACCGTGAACTTCTCCTTAGTCTTCACCAGAAGGTGGATCGAAATCACAAATGGGTTAAGTGTCAGTTTGGTTCACTTCTTCACAACATGACTGCCACACACAATGCAGTGAAGAAAAACCACTACTACCTCCATCAAGTCTTCGGTCGCACCTGGGCAATCCTGTCACATCTATGTGGTGAGGAAGATCTGAAGAACATGGGTCTTAATGAAGATTTTGACTGGTCTGCACCTCCACCGAAGAAATTCAAGAAGGTCAAGGTTCCTTCTCTGGTGGCCAGCTCATATTCTTCATCGCGCGACACTGATGAACATGAAGATTTAGACGACACTGCAGCAGGCCCTACATCAACCAACAACCCCAACAACGCTGGCGCTCCTTCATCAACTTTATTATCTTCAGGGGTGTTAGTCCTCAATTTCGATCCTTTTGGTCATTTGATGACAAAGGGGGAGAAATTTGAGTTAGTCTTCAAGCGGGTCTATTTTATCACCCATATACAACGTTTTTTTGCTTAGTTACAACTCTCGTTCTTCTGAAACTTTATTGGATCGAGTTGTAATCTTAAACCTGATGGTGCTCTGATACTTTTGATGCACTATGCTCTGATACTCTTTTCTGCATGCTTATTCCTCTTTGATATTATTGCACGCATGCTGAATTTCATCAGGCACCATACTTCATCATGCATTTCAAATTCTTCATATTATATGTTAAATGCGTGTATAAATTACAAGATATAGGGGGAGATCTCCATGATTCAACTCTTCAAGTGTGCATTGCTTCAAAAGAAAATTCCTCACTATGCACATCTTCAGGGGGAGTTCTTCTATATCTTGCAATCAAATTCCTCAATATCAGTATTTACACTTCATATGTTTATCCCCGTTGAAAACTTAACCTATATTGTCATCAATCACCAAAAAGGGGGAGATTGTAAGTGCATCTAGTGCCCCTTAGTGATTTTGGTGTATTAAAGACTTATAGGTTAAGGGAGTAATGCGTGTGTGAGTGTACACAGGTCTATAAGTCTATGAGGAGTTTGATATTTACAGGAAAAGTTGACCCCTAAAAATGAATATCTTCGACTGAAGATTTTGGTATTTCTGAAGACTTTCATGACGACTTTGAAAGTGAAGAAATTGGCGTGTCCGTGAAGACTTGATATTCATGCGAGGAATATGAAGCTTGAAGACTTTCGTTTTCATAGTTTTGTTTTTCTCTTTCTTGAGTCATAGGAAACAACGTACTGTTAAAGGGGGTCAAGGAAACACTAAGGAAAATTTTCCATGTGATGCTCAACTCAATATCCTACACCTACCAATCCCTTCGAGTGAAGCCATTGGAAATCTCATACAGTTCAGTCAATTTCTTCAGTGACAGAGACAAAGTTCTTCTGGTCTTTGAGGAATTTGTCCTGACTGAGGAGTTAGGAATTCGTCAGTGCGGATTGCCTAAACAGTGAGGAACATGATAGCCTTGAGGATTTTGGTACTCAAAATTCCGACCGTTGCTGTGCTATGCGCCAGCTGTTCCAAAATATCTATCCACCTAACGGTCATATCATTAAAGAGCATTTATGTCTTATCATGTCGGGCTGCTCCCTAGGCTATAAATAGCCGCCCCCTACAACCACTAGCTGGTAGAGGCTGCTCCGAGAGAAACCGACACTTGTCATTTGAGTGCAACCCATCCTCCGAGGACTTTGAGCGAAAATCATCAAGTGAGGAAAAACCCAAAACCCAAACACCTACAAACCCCAAGTGATTGAGCATCACTGAAGAGATTGATCCTGAGTGGATCCGACGCTTGTTACCTTTGAAGACAGTGCTTCTTCCAGACGGTTAGGCGTCATGGTCTAGAGCATCCAAGAGGAATTGTGGATCGCCGGGTGACCAAGTTTGTGAAGGTTTGGAAGTCGCCTGAAGACTTACCACGAGTGATTGGACGAGGTCTGTGTGACCTTAGTTCAAGGAGAATACGGTGAGGACTGGGTGTCTTGGACTAAGTGTCCTTGACTGGGTGTCCGGGACTGTGTCTCCTCGAGTTTAAATACTCAGCCGCTCCAACCAGACGTACAACTGAGACAGAAGTTGGAACTGGTCTACCAAATCATTGTCTTCACCGAGCTTACTGGTTCTATTTCCTCAACTCTTTCATTTCCTCATAACTGTGATGTATGTTTGTTCATATCTGTGTCTAAAGACTTTGACTGAAGACTTTCTCAATTTCCTCAGATTCAATTTCTTCAGTCTGTTTGTCTTCATCCTGTGTTATCCTGTGATTACGCTTCCTGTACTCTGTGCCTATCTTCATTGCATCATGATGACTATGCTTGTATTCTGTTATGTTTACCTTTGAGTACTTATTCGGCTGCTAGTAGTTCTTCGCTAAGGAATTTCCTCACCGGCAAATTCCTCAGTGAAGAATTTCAAAAATCACCTATTTACCCCCCTCTAGTTGATATAACGCACTTTCACCACTGGAGATAGTCCGGCTATCTGGAGACCCCCTAATCCAGGACTCCCACAGTAGCCCCTGAACCAGGCTTTAATGACGATGAGTAAGGCACACAGTTGTCTTCGGCATTGCAAGGCGGGTTCCTCCTCCGAATACATCACAGAAGAATTTGAATACGAGGATAGTCTCCGACCCTGTAAAATAAGTTCCACATTTCACAGTAGAGAGAATAATGTTTTTGCAGATCTAATCCGCTAGCTTGTTTTGGCAACATGAAGTTACGTCATGGCCCGGTGATTATTCGAACCGTTTCATTAAACCAGCCCCGCACATAACGCGAGGCAGTTTTTCGACACGTCTTGTCAAAGCAGAGATCGTGTCCCGTTATTACGGGATTCTCATCAATACGGGTGTGGCTAACCCAACCGCGCCATTAATTACAGCGCTTGGGGGATAAGCGAGTTTTACCAGGCAAGTGGGGATGCTTTGTTTTGTCTGCCCATATAAAGGGATAAGGATTCACCTTTCTATCCATGCCTTTTTCCTCCTCTGCTCATCCGCTCCCGCACACTCGAGCTCTAGCGCCCAAGTCCTCACTTCCATCTCAACCTTCTCCAACCATGTCGGGAGCGGGAGGCAAGTGGATGGTCTCATCCGTCACGGAGGGAGACGTCAAGAAACTGAGGAGAGCCGGATACCTGCCCGACGACATCGCGCACCGGCTCCTAGATGAGGGGCAACTCATCCCCACCCCCAGGCCCCGTGAGAGGGTCGTATTCCTCACCCATTTCTTTCACGGACTGGGATTCCCTCTCCATCCCTTTGTAAGGGGGCTCATGTTCTATTACGGCATGGATTTCCACGATCTGGCCCCGAACTTCATCCTCAACATCTCGGTGTTTATCATTGTGTGCGAGGCCTTTCTCCGCGTCAAGCCCCACTTCGTCCTATGGCTGAAGACCTTCAATGTCAAGCCGAAGGTGGTGGGCGGCCGCCAAGCGGAGGGCGGAGGCGCCATGGTGGGCAAGATGCCCAACATAACATCGCTCAAGGGCTCCTTTGTGGAAACCATAAAGGGGTGGCAATTGGGGTGGTTCTACATTACCGAGCTGCGCGACCCTGCATGGGTAGTGGCCCCCGAGTTCCGACCTGGAAGGAGAAGGGCCTGTCCTGGGGTAATTCAAAAGAGCTGACCGGACTCCAGTCATGTATTCAAAACATGGTGGACAAGAAGCTCAAGCTCGTCAACATAGTCTAGGTTATGCTCGTCCGCTGGATACTCCCGTGCCAACAACGGGAGTTCACTTTGTGGGAGTTCAATCCGGTGCAGCACCGAACTCTGAACAGGATCTTCGACACGACTCATGAAGATGCCTAGTGGGTGCTATTCAAGAGCGACGAGGTCCCTCCCCCCATTACTGAGGATCGCGGGTTCAGTGCGAAGCGCCAAGCCAGTGCGGTAAGTTGTTTTACCTTTCACAGGATACTTATTTTTATATAGATTGACTCTATGTGGGATCTAAACTCCCGTAATTTTGATAGGAATGGCAGAAGATGGCCGGACAGATCGACTGTCCGGCTCCCTTGCCCGAAGGCCCCACAGACGCTCTTCTGACAAAGATGCTGACTCTGGCCCCTTATAAGGTGCCGGAGAAGACCAAGAAGGCCAAGGGAGCTCGAAAGAGTTCACGACGCCAGGCGTCGTCGGACTCACCGTCCGATGACTCTATGGCGCACTCTTCCCACGAAGACGAGGAAGAGGAAGAAGAGGCTCCCCCACCGACTGGGGGAGACAAGAAAAGGAAGGCCGCCCCAACTGGGGAGGCCCGAGGGTCCAATAAGGGAAGGACTCTCCTTCCGGACAGCTCCACCGCCGCCAACGAAAGTGAAGACGAGTGGTTGCCCAGGGCCAAGCCCCAGGGGAGATCGTAAGTATTCAGATACCAAAGTAACCCATAGGATTCCCTTGTCGCATTGCTTTCCCTAATCGCCGAACATGATTACGCAGGCCGCCACGGGCCAATATCGAGGTATCATGGGACGGCTCCCTGGGTTCGTCGGACATGGATAGCGATCCAGTCCCGACTGCCACCTCCCCTCATCCTACTGACGACACCGAGGTGTTGTCCCAAGAGGCACCGGATCAAGGGGAGACAGTCCTGAAGGCGCCTCAAGGCGACCTTCCGGACTCGGGGAGCAGAGGGGACGGGCCCCCTGAGAGCTCCGAGTTCGGCCCTCAGCCGAACCCCGCGGCGGAAGCTCCAGCGGTTCCGGGCTCGGGCAGGCTGTCTCCTTCTAAGAGGGGTGAGACGCCTGTGCCGGTGACCTCTGTCCATCCAGAGGCGTCGAACAATATGCTGGAAGCACTTCACAGCGCTTCCCTCGAGGAGGAGTACCGCACTATCATGAGTGCGGTGATCCAGAAGGTTCAGTCCGCCAAGAGCAGATTGACTAAAGCCTATACTAGCCTTCTAACAGGCTTCGAGGTAAGTGTTTTAAAATGTAGTAGAAGTATTACCACATAGATAGTAGCCCCTGATGCTTTGTTCGGTGTTCACAAAGAAAAGCCAAAGAGAGGATCAAATAATATCGCAGGAGTCTAATATAAGTATGTCAATATGCATATGCAGGCTTCGCTGCTGGCGTCCGCCACACTAACTGCGGAGGTCGTCGTACTGAAGGAGGCCCTCGAGGGGTCCCAGAAAGAGCTCGGCCTTGCTAAGAGGCAGCTCTAGGAGAACAAGGGTAAGTAATACCCCGTTTGTAGATGAGAAAAAGGATGTGATTGCTAAATGACAGGATCATTGTATGTTTGCCAGGGGCCACGACCGAGGTGGCGACCCTGAAGCAAGCGCTGTCCCAGGCCGAAGAAAAGGCGGCCCAGGAGCGCACCGAGCGAGAGAGGCATGAGGCTCGGGTGGGCGAGGTGCAGCAAGAGCTCCAGGCTCTCGTGACGAAGCACGAGGCGTTGGAACTTGACTTGAAGACGCGAGAGTCTGAGCTTGCCGCGGCCCGTGAGAGCATGAAGAGTGCCAAGGCCGAGGCCCAGAAGGCCCTTCAGGAGATCAACGCGATAAAGAAGATAGCGATGGGTAAGGCTTTCTATATGCAAAGCAAGCATGTAAAAGGAAATTATCGATTACTTACCCGGATCCGGAGCTCTTCAGGAGCATTCGCAGATTTGCCCCGCAGTGTGTCCGATGCCGCACAATTTTACCAGGCCGAGGATGGTAGCTCGATGAAGAAGCTGTTCTGGTCTCAGTATGCTGAGGCCGAACATCCGGTGCCGATGAGCGACCAGCTGAAGCAGATGGCCAAGCTACATAAGGCGGCCGATCTGGCCATGAAGGGCTTCATAGTCCGGTTGTGGCCTGGTGATGCCCTTCCGAATAGCTTCTTTGGCCTGGTGAGGCGGCTTGTGGATGCCTGTCTACGGCTGGAGGTCGTCAAGCGATCCATCAGCATTGAAGGTGCACGTCGGGCCTTCGCCCGTGTAAAAATGCAGTGGGTCAAGCTAGACACCGTGAAGCTGATCAAGGAGGGGCCACCTAAGGGCAAGGAGCACCGCCACCCCGAGATGTACTACGAGGAAGTTCTGCCGGGCGCCCGTCTTATCGCGGATGAGTGTTCGCAAAATGTAATATTTGAATGAGACTTGCTCGTTTTTTCCTGTATGTATGAAAACTTGTATCGTATTCGCTATGCAACGCTTGTGTGAATTTAAAATATTACCTTCTGTTTGGCTGTTTATCCAATCTGAGAGATGGCTAGTCCTCGGCTTCTGCCCCCATGCCACGAGGGCCGGGGTGTTCGGGATAAACCTGAGCACTCTTGTTCCCAAGTATTGGGTCCTTCGAGGGAGGTGCTCAGCACAACGAACAAGGCAACCGGACTAATAATGCTTTATCACTCTCACTTAGCCATAGAATTCTATAATTTTAAATTTCGGCGAAGCCCCTGGTATTCGGAAGGCCGAATTCGAGGCACGATACACGTCTGTAAGCCGGACGGAGCCAGCCCCTCGCCCTAAGCGGCATAAGTCTTAAGGGACTCGAAAAACCTCGCCGAACAGCGACCAGTCTCTTGCCTTATCATGACAGACAGTTTTAGCTTTCTCTACTGAGGTGCTCGGCTCGGCAGAACCGGGGCACAATCGCAGTAGTTCTCCTAGCGCTACCTTAGCCGATAGAGCGGAATGTAAGGTACCAAAACATAGGAGCCGGGCAAACCCAACATTTGACCAAAGATATGATTCGGAGCTGATGCATATAATGTTGTAAGTTCGGGGTGCCGCACTTGTGAAAGTGTTCGGACTTTTCACACCATATTGTGGGTACGTAAGCCCCTGGTGCATTGGCCGTACTAGAGTGTACAGTTGCTAGGCGTCATTAATGAACACATAGATATGTATATATAACAAAAATGCGATAATAGTCGTAATGTCATATATTGTATATTAAAAAATTGCATTAAAGGAGAGTGATACAGATAGTGTAGTAAGCAAAAGAGTAGGACTATGTCCCTTCCAAGGGTGAGCTGAGGAATTATATGAAATCTGTAATCCACCTGGGAATTCCATAGTTGTCGGCCTCCTTGGTTGTTGTATCATGTGTTCGGCAATAGAGCTGCCGGACAGTGTTTCCAGAGATTGAAGTCCTGAAAGAAAAAGAAAAATAACCAAACGGGAAGCCCTTGGTGCGGTTTAGGCCGCGTTTTGGGGCTTGCCGTAGTTGTGCCCCCCCTCCCCACCTGTGCCCATGGTATTTTTAATGCGTAATTATGTACGTGCGGAAGGAACAACGCTGTTGGGCTGGGATTGGGGTGGCCGCCTTATTGCTACGCGAGCTCAGATCGCGCCAGGCGGTCTGTTTGCCGATTGCCCCGAGCGCACTTGAAGGTGTCCGGGCTTTGAAACACCGAACTGGTAGATTGCCTTGAGAGGCTGCTTCGCACTTCTGCTGCGAGGGCCGTGGTGTGCTCCTCTGTTCGGAGAGAGCGTTTTGTGTTTCCATTGACTGTAATAACTCCACGAGGTCCTGGCATCTTGAGCTTGAGGTATGCATAATGTGGTACCACATTGAATCTAGCAAATGCAGTTCGTCCGAGCAGCGCATGATAACCACTGCGGAACGGGGCTATATCGAAGTTATCCGGGGATCCGAAGACCACTTCCAGTGTAATTGAGCCTGTGCAGTTGGCCTCTACGCCTGGAATGACGCCCTTAAAGGTCATCTTTGTGGGTTTGATCCTTGAGGGGTCTATACCCATTTTGCACACTGTGTCCTGATAAAGTAGGTTCAGGCTGCTGCCGCTGTCCATAAGGACTCGAGTGAGGTGAAATCCGTCGATGATTGGGTCTAGGACCAGTGCGGCGAATCCGCCGTGATGGATACTAGTGGGGTGGTCCCTGCGATCGAAGGTGATCGGACAAGAGGACCAAGGGTTGAACTTTGGGGCGACTGGCTCCAACGCATATACGTCCCTGAGCGCACGCTTCCGCTCCCTCTTGGGGATGTGGGTTGCGTATATCATGTTCACCATCCGCACTTGCGGGGGAAACCTCTTCTGTCCTCCAGTGTGCGGCTGCCGGGGTTCTTCCTCGTCATCGCTATGCGGCCCCTTGTCCTTGTTTTCGGCAATTAACTTGCTGGCCTGCTTGAACACCCAACAATCCCTGTTGGTGTGGTTGGCTGGCTTTTCTGGGGTGTCGTGTATTTGCCACGAGCGATCGAGTATACGGTCCAAGCTGGACGGACCCGGCGTACTTTGTTTGAATGGCTTTTTCCGCTGACCGGGTTTAGAGCCTTTGAATCCGGCATTGACTGTCATATCCTCAGTACTTTTGCCGTTAATGCGGCGCTTATGCTTGTTGCGATGTGACCTGCTATTGCCGTCCTTGGTATCTGAGGTACCATGGTTCTTTGATACGTTATTACTGCGAGCCAACCAGCTGTCTTCTCCCACACAAAAGCAGGTCATGAGCGTCGTGAGGGCTGCCATAGATTTTGGCTTTTCCTGACCAAGGTGCTGGGGTAGCCACTCGTCTCGGATGTTGTGCTTGAAAGCCGCTAAGGCCTCCGCATATGGACAGTCGATGATTTGATTTTTCTTTGTAAGGAACCGAGTCCAGAATTGCCTGGCCGACTCTTCTGGCTGCTGAATTATGTGGCTCAAGTCATCGGCGTCTGGTGGTCGCACATAAGTGCCCTGAAAGTTGTTGAGGAATGCGGCTTCCAGATCTTCCCAATAGCTAATGGAGTCTGCTAGCAAGCTATTAAGCCAATGCCGCGCTGGTCCTTTGAGTTTTAGTGGGATGTACTTGATGGCATGTAAGTCATCACCGCGGGCCATGTGGATGTGGAGGAGGAAGTCCTCAATCCATACCGCGGGGTCCGTAGTGCCGTTGTATGATTCAATGTTTACAGGTTTGAAACCTTCTGGTAATTGATGTTCCATTACTTCATATGTGAAGCATAACGGGTGTGCGACACCTCTGTATTGGGCTATATCACGACACAGGTCGAATGGGTCCTGCTCGCTGCGTTCAGCCCGGCCGGATTTGCTTTTACTTTATCCGGCATGACGTTTATCGTCTCGTAGAATGGTGCGCTCTCGTGATCCGTAGATCGATCTTGAATTCTTTGCTTTGTCCTCCAATATATCTCGCAGGTCTGGCATAACTCCCCATGCCTTTTTATTTGAATGGCGTTGGGGTGGAGGATAAGCTTTTGGCTGGAATGCCTCTCTATCGCGGCCACGAGGTGGCCGATCAGTCGTTGCGTACGCTTCTTCCTCCAGTCGGGGAAGCAACCTATGCCTTGGATAACTCTTGGAGGGACGCTCGAGTTTATATTGCTCGGCCGCGAGGACTTCAGTCCATTTGTCAGCTAGCAGATCTTGGTAAGCTTGAAGCTGCTGCTGCTTTTTCTTCAGGCTATTTCCCGTGGCCATAAGCCTGCGCTTGAAGCGCTCTTGTTTGACGGGATCCTCTGGCATGGCGAATTCATCGTCGCCGAGGCTTGCCTCATCTTCGGAGGGGGGCATGTAATTGTCATCCTCCTCCTCTCCGCCAGCCGCTCTCTCAGGAGAGCTAGCTCCTTCATCCTCCCGCTCTTGCTGGAAGGGATTGTTGTTGTCTTCGGCGCTATCCGGAGTGTTATTATCTCCTGTGCCGGTATCACCACTTTTGCTTTGGCGGGACTTAGAGTGGCGCCGCTGACGTCGGCGCTTGGGTTGCTTCTTGGAGGGGTCATCCTCCATTATCTCGTTGTCGTTACCTTCATTGGGTGTATCCACCATGTGTATGTCATACGACGAGGTGGCTGTCCAGTGCCCTGTAGGTGCTGGTTCATGTTTGTCTCCTACATCGTCGTCCATACCGTCGATGTCTTCGGAGTCGAAGTTGAGCATGTCGATTAAGTCATCGACAGTGGCTACAAAGTGGGTGGTGGGTGGGCGTCAAATTTCTTCGTCGTCCGCATCCCAATCCTGTTGGCCATAATCCGGCCAGGGCTCTCCTGACAAAGAGAGAGACCTTAGTGAATCCAGAATGTCGCCGAAGGGCGAGTGCTGAAAGATATCCGCGGCGGTGAATTCCATGATCGGCGCCCACTCGGATTCGATTGGCAGGGGCGCGGATGGTTTGGGGTCCGGAAGGGAGTCCGGCACCTTGGAGTCACGGGTTGTGCAGAGGATTATGCTGGAGTTTGGCTCGATCGCCGTCGAGACTGCAGCCCCTGAGGCGGTGTCTAGCCACTCGTCCTCGATTGGCGCAGTTGGCTCCGAGCTAAGGGTCGAAGCTGATGCGGGCGCGGCCTCTGGAGTACCGTCCGGTGGCAGAGCTAGGTCATACCCATCGCGACCGTGTGGCGCGCCCGGCTGTGGCTCGAATCCGTCGAAGATCAAGTCCCCACGGATATTGGCCGTGTAATTCAAACTTCCAAATCTGACCTGATGGCCAGGGGCGTAGCTTTCAATCTGCTCCAGATGGCCAAGCGAATTAGCCTGAAGTGCAAAGCTGCCGAATACGAAGATCTGTCCGAGGAGAAAAGTCTCACCTTGGACCGCAACGCTATCTATGATAGTAGGAGCCATCAAGCCTAACGGCGATGACACAGAGGAACTCTCAATGAAAGCACCAATGTCGGTGTCAAAACCGGTGGATCTCGGGTAGGGCTCCCGAACTATGCGTCTAGGTCGGATGGTAATAGGAGGCAAGGGACACGAAGTTTTACCCAGGTTCCGTCCCTCTTGATGGAGGTAAAACCCTACGTCATGCTTGATTAATATTGATGATATGGGTGTTACAAGAGTAGATCTACCATGAGATCACAGAGGCTAAACCCTAGAAGCTAGCCTATGGTATGATTGTATGTTGTGATTGTTGTCCTATGGACTAAAACCCTTCGGTTTATATAGACACCGGAGAGGGTTAGGGTTACACAAGGTCGGTTACAAAGGAGGAGATATCCATATACGTATTGCCTAGCTTGCCTTCCACGCCAAGTAGAGTCCCATCCGGACACGAGACGAAGTCTTCAATCTTGTATCTTCATAGTCTAACAATCCGGCCAATGGAGAGAGTCCAGCTATCCGGAGACCCCCTAATCCAGGAATCCCACAACACGCATGGAAAGTAAATTAATTAAAAGCTACAACTAAATTTTTTGTTTTCTTAAGGTTTACTAAACACACAAGAAGAAAGCATAAAAGAAAATAAACTAGCATGGATGATACAATGAAAAAGTATGAGCACCGACATCTGGCAATGAGTGTGCGTGAACATAAATGTAATGTCGGTGAGAAATACGTAATCCCCCAAGCTTAGGCTTTTGGCCTAAGTTGATCTATGGCCACAGCTGGCCTGGCTGATATCCATAATAATAGTTGTTGGGGTCGTACTGTGATGAGGAAGAAGAAGGCTCTGATTGCCACTGGTTGGCAATCATCTCCGAATCCCACTGATAGTTAGACTGTCGTGAAGGATCAAATTGTGGTTCTGGTTCTGGCTCCTCAGCTGGTGCAGGGTTCCGGTAGGTGTGGATAGCCGTCAACGGAATAAGGTACTTGCCTACAGTCAAATCAAACAAAGCATGAGTAGGCAAGGTAATAGTCTCAGGATGATGTTTATTAAAGAACAATTGATATTTAAGCTCTCCTGCCCTATTCTTAACAATAAAATCATGTTCCACCATAATTTTATAATCTAAATAAACACGAGGCAGCACTTTTTCCTCCTTCTCAGCATGTCTAATAGGTATGTTATAATGTGCAGCTAGGCGTGTGACATAGACCCTTAGTACAGTTCATACTTAACCGTCTAGCAATAATGCCGCCCATACTAAAAGTGTTATCACTGTATAAACCTTGGAGCAAAATAATAATATCAGGGATACTAAGGTTTCCAGAGTTTCTGCGACCAATTAAGAAATGACTAGCAAATAATGCAAAGTAAGGTAAGACATGAAAATGTATGCTAGTGATTCGTGCATCGGAAACCTTCCTAGTTTCCCCTACAGTGATAGTATTAATAAATCCCTCCACATCATCATGATGTGGTTCTTCTGTCTTGCCCCCAAAAGGGACTAAACAAATCCGACAAAAATCATAAAGTGACATCTCCTTATGCTCATCATATAAATGAAACTCGACCATAGGTGGCAAGTTCCTAGAATGGAAATGAAAGTTTTGCACAAAGGTATTTGTGAGTAAGAGATACTGATCGCATTGGTCGTGGAGGAAAGCGGTTAGGCCTGCATTGTGAGACAACTCATGAAAATCTTCATAAATCCCGGCTGCTCTCAAGAAATCCTCACAAGGTCATTCACACATCCGAACCTCCGCGGTGCGCGGAAAATTATACTTAGGATTCAGGGCCTTTTCCTTCGAGCTTTGGCTCGATAAGCCCCTCAATAATCTCCTCCTCATTTTCTGAAAAATTCTGAAATTTTTAGTAACTTCAAAATAAAAGTAACCAAACTCAATAATATTGATAGCAACTACTCCTACAAGTGCCTAGGGCCTATATCATGCATCAAAACTACTTTTGACCATATAAATTTGACACGCAAGCTCAAGAACAGGGTCACCTAAACAACACAAATTTGCAATGAATAAAGCACTAGAACAAAAACTAATTGGAGCAATGGAGGAGTCACATACCAAGGAACAATCTCCCCAAGCAGTTTTGTGAGAGGTGCTTTGAGCAAGGAGATCGAAAATGGCAGCAAAGCGAGCTTGGACTCGGGTTTGAGTTGGTTTTTCGTGTTTGGGGGAGGAAGGCGAAGTGTGTGGCTGGAAGAATAAGTGGAGGAGGGCCACCGTGGGCCCACGAGGTAGGGGGCGCGCCCTCCACCCTCATGGCAAGGTGGTTGCCCCCCTGGTGTGTTCTTTGTTCCATAAATCCTCAAATATTCTATAAAAATCATATTTAATTTTCAGGGCATTTGGAGAACTTTTATTTTCGAGGTATTTTTATATTGCACGGATAATCAGATAACAGACAGAAAATTATTTATTTTGTTTTATTTCAACTAAATAACAGAAAGTATAGAAAGGGTACAAAGGGTTGTGCTTCTAGTTTCATCCATCTCATGCTCGTCAAAAGGAATCCACTAATAAGGTTGATCAAGTCTTGTTGACAAATCCATTTTGATTAACATGAAACCGGAGAAATTTCGAATAACACTAGGTTACCTCAACAGGGATATGCACATCCCCAATAATAAGTATATCATATTTCTTCTTGATAGTAGGAAGAGGAAATTCAAAACCACCAAATATAATCGATTGAATTTTTCTGATAGAATTGATACTATGAACTTGAGGTTGCTTCCTCGAAAAGTGTACCGTATGCTCATTACAATTAACATGAAAAGTGACATTGCCTTTGTTGCGATCAATAACAGCCCCTGCAGTATTAAGAAAAGGTCTTCCAAGAATAATAGACATACTATCGTCCTCGGGAATATCAAGAATAACAAAGTCTGTTAAAATAGTAATGTTTGCAACCACAACAGGCACATCCCACAAATACCGACAGGTATAGTAGTTAATTTATCAGCCATTTGCAAAGATATTTCAGTAGGTCTCAACTTATTGAAATCAAGTCTACGATATAAAGAGAGAGGCATAACACTAACACCGGCTCCAAGATCACATAAAGCAGTTTTAACATAGTTTCTTTTAATGGAGCATGGTATAGTAGGTACTCCTAGATCTCCAAGTTTCTTTGGTATTCCACCCTTAAAAGTATAATTAGCAAGCATGGTGGAAATTTCAGCTTCCGGTATCTTTCTTTTATTTGTAATAATATCTTTCATGTACTTAGCATAAGGATTTGTTTTGAGTATATCAGTCAATCGCATACGCAAAAATATAGGTCTAATCATTTCAGCAAAGCGCTCAAAATCCTCATCATCCTTTTTCTTGGATGGTTTGGGAGGAAATGGCATGGGTTTCTGAACCCAAGGTTCTCTTTCTTTACCATGTTTCCTAGCAACAAAGTCTTTCTTATCATAACATTGATTCTTTGATTGTGGATTATCAAGATCAACAACAGGTTCGGTTTCTACATCATTATCATTACTAGGTTGAGCATTAATATGAACATCATCATTAACATTTTCATTAGGTTCACGTTCATTACCAGATTGTGTTTCAGCATCAAACATAGAGATATTATTTGTATTATCAGGTGATTCAGCAATAGGTTCACTAGAAGTTTTCACAGTTCTATCATTTTTCTTTTTCTTCTTTTTAGAAGAACTAGGTGCATCAATTTTATTTATCTGAGAATCTTGCTCAATTCTCTTAGGGTGGCCTTCAGGATACAAAGGTTCCTGAGTCATTCTACCAGTTCTAGTAGCCACTTTAAGAGCATAATCATTTTTCTTACTATTCATCTCATTGAGCAATTCTTTTTGAGCTTTAATTACTTGTTCTACTTGAGTGGTAACCATAGAAGCATGTTTGCTAACAAGTTTAAGTTCACCTCTAATATTATCCATATAATCACCCAAGTATTTGATCATATCAGTATCTTGTTTTAATTGTCTACCAAAATAAGCATTGAAGTCTTCTTGCTTAAATATAAAATTATCAAACTCATCCAAGCATTGACTAGCAATTTTAGTAGGACGGATTTCAGCTTTATCATATCTATAGAGAGGTCTTCCAAAAAATAAAGGATTAAGATCATATATTTCTTCATCAGGCGGTAAATTAATGTATTTCTTCGATAGGAGGTAAATTCTTAACATCTTCAGCTTTAATACATTTTTCTTTCATAGATTTCTTTGCCTCTTTCATATCTTCAGGACGGAGAAATAGAACACCTCTCTTCTTCGGAGTTGGTTTAGGAATAGGATCATTAATTGGAGAAGAAGCTGCCTCAGGAGCTGGCTCAGGAGGTGCCCAATTATTTTCATTTGTCAACATATTATTCAATAAGATTTCAGCTTCATACGGCGTTCTTTCCCCGAAAAGAGAACCAGCACAACTATCTAGGTAATCTCTGGAAGCATCGGTTAGTCCATTATAAAAGATATCAAGTATTTCATTTTTCTTAAGAGGATGATCAGGCAAAGCATTAAGTAACTTGAGAAGCCTCCCCCAAGCTTGTGGGAGACTCTATTCTTTAATTTGCACAAAGTTGTATATTTCCTTTAAAGCAACTTGTTTCTTATGAGTAGGGAAATATTTAGCAGAGAAGTAATAAATCATATCCTGGGGACTACGCACACAACCAGGATCAAGAGAATTAAACCATATCTTAGCATCAGCCTTTAATGAGAACGGAAATAATTTAAGGATATAAAAGTAGTGAGAGCTCTCATCATTAGTGAACAGGGTGGCTATATCATTTAATTTAGTAAGATGTGCTACAACAGTTTCAGATTCATAACCATGAAAAGGATCAGATTGAACCAAAGTAATTATATCAGGATCAACAGAGAATTCATAATCCTTATCAGCAACACATATAGGTGAAGTAGCAAAAGCAGGGTTAGGTCTCATCCTAGCATTTGGAGATTGCTTATTCCATTTAGCTAATAACCTTTTGAGTTCATATCTATCTTTGCAGGCTAAAATAGCTAAAGAAGCATCTTGATCAAATAAATAACCCTCAGGAATAACAAGTGATTCTTCATCATCACTTTCATCTTCATTATCAGATTCAATATTTTCAATCTGTCTAGCCCTAGCAAGTCGTTCCTCTAGAAAATCACTAAGTGGCATAGTGGTATCAGGCATAGAGGTAGTTTCATCATAAGTATCTTGCATAGTAGAAGTAGCATCATCAATAACATGCGACAAATCAGAACGAATAGCAGAAGCGGGTGTAGGTGTCGCAAGCTTACTCATAACAAAAGGTGAATCAAGTGTAGAGCTAGATGGCAGTTCCTTACCTCCCCTCGTAGTTGAGGGATAGATCTTAGTTTTTGGATCTCTCAAGTTCTTCATAGTGTCCAGCTGATATAAATCCCAAGTGACTCAAAGAATAGAGCTATGCTCCCCGGCAACGGCGCCAGAAATTAGTCTTGATAACCCACAAGTATAGCGGATCGCAACAGCTTTCGAGGGTAGAGTATTCAACCAAAATTTATTGATTCGACACAAGGGGAGGCAACGAATATTCTCAAGTATTAGCAGCTGAGTTGTCAATTCAACCACACCTGGAAACTTAGTATCTGCAGTAAAGTGTTCAGTAGCAAAGTAATATGATAGTGATGGTAACGGTAACAAAAGAGTAATGAAAGCAAAGTAATGTTTTTTGTATTTTGTAGTGATTGTAACAATAGCAACGGGAAAGTAAATAAGCGTAAACCAGTGTATGGAAAGCTCATAGGCATTGGATCAATGATGGATAATTATGCCGGATGCGGTTCATCATGTAACAGTCATAACATAGGGTGACGCAGAACTAGCTCCAATTCGTCAATGTAATGTAGGCATGTATTCCGAATATAGTCATACGTGCTTATGGAAAAGAACTTGATGACATCTTTTGTCCTACCCTCCCGTGGCAGCAGGGTCCTAATGGAAACTAAGGGATATTAAGGCCTTCTTTTAATCGAGAACCGAAACAAAGCATTAGCACATAGTGAATACATGAACTCCTCAAACTACGGTCATCACCGGTAAGTATCCCGATTATTGTCACTTCGGGGTTAACGGATCATAACACATAATAGGTGACTATAGACTTGCAAGATAGGATATAGAACTCTCATATATTGATGAAAACATAATAGGTTCAAATCTGAAATCATGGCACTTGGGCCCTAGTGACAAGCATTAAGCATAGCAAAGTCATAGCAACATCAATCTCAGAACATAGTGGATACTAGGGATCAAACCCTAACAAAACTAACTCGATTACATGGTGAATCTCATCCAACCCATCACCGTCCAGCAAGCCTACGACGGAATTACTCACTCACGGCGGTGAGCATCATGAAATTGGTGATGGAGGATGGTTGATGATGACGACAGCGACGAATCCCCCTCTCCGGAGCCCCGAATGGACTCCAGATCAGCCCTCCCGAGAGGTTTTAGGGCTTGGCGGCGGCTCCGTATCGTAAAATGCGATGATTTCTTCTCTCCTATTTTTTTCTCCCCGAAAGCACTTATATAGAGTTGGAGTTGTGTCGGGGGGCTTCCAGGGGCCCACGAGGTAGGGGGCGCGCCCCCCACCCTTGTGAGAAGGGTGTGGGCCCCCTTGTCTTCATCTTTGGCGAGGATTTTTTATTATTTATTGTAAGATATCCCGTGAAGTTTTAGGTCATGCTGAGAACTTTTGTTTTCTGCACATAAAACAACATCATGGCAATTCTACTGAAAACAGCGTCAGTCTGGGTTAGTTCCATTCAAATCATACAAGTTAGAGTCCAAAATAAGGGCAAAAGTGTTTGTAAAAGTAGTTACATTGGAGACATATCCTACCCAGGGCGGCGCTCTAGAGTATCATGTCGCTTCATCAACCTGCAAGCATCACGAGTCCCTCTTGCCCCCCGTAGAGCGGGACGTCCCTGACTCCTCGCCCCTCGTCGAGCATCCGGTGTACTTCGTCAGCACGGTGTTGCGCGATGCGCGCTCTCACTACCCTATGCAGCAGAAGCTCTTGCTCAGGTCACAAGTCGCCTCAAGAAAGTTGTGTCACTATTTCCAAGGCCACCCCATCAAGGTCGTATTGACGTATCCCCTGGAAAAGATGCTGCATAGCCCAACGCCATGGGGAGGATTGCATAATGGAACATTGAGCTGCATGCCTTCCAGCTGGAGTTCAGTATGACCCGGGTCATCAAGGGGGTGGCCCTGGCCTATTTCGTGGCAGAGTGGACACATGCTCCTGATCAGGGGCTGGATGAGGGCCAATCCCTTGCGCATGGTGATGAGGCACCCTATGGATGGGTCATGCACTTCGACGGCGCTTTTGCACGGCAGGGCGCGAGGGCTGGAGTTGTGCTCGTCTCACAAACCAAGGAGAAGCTCTACTATGTCGTGCAACTCTACTTCTAGCGCGGCGAGAAGGTTTCCAACAACATCGTAGAGTACGAGGGCTTGATTGCTGGCCTCAGCGCCGCGACCGGCCTGGGAATCAAGCGCCTCGCTGATGTCTACTACACAACCTTCTTCTTGTAGACGTTGTTGGGCCTCCAAGTGCAGACGTCTGTTCTACAGTAGCAAATTTCCCTCAAGTGGATGACCTAAGGTTTATCAATCCGTAGGAGGCGTAGGATGAAGATGGTCTCTCTCAAGCAACCCTGCAACCAAATAGCAAAGAGTCTCTTGTGTCCCCAACACACCCAATACAATGGTAAATTGTATAGGTGCACTAGTTCGGCGAAGAGATGGTTATACAAGTGGTATATGGATGGTAGATAATGGTTTTCGTAATCTGAAAATATAAAAAAGCAAGGTAACTAATGATAAAAGTGAGCACAAGCGGTATTGCAATGCATTGAAACAAGGCCTAGGGTTCATACTTTCACTAGTGCAAGTTCCCTCAACAATAATAACATAATTGGATCATATAACTATCCCTCAACATGCAACAAAGAGTCACTCCAAAGTCACTAATAGCGAAGAACAAACGAAGAGATTATGGTAGGGTACGAAACCACCTCAAAGTTATCCTTTCTGATCGATATATTCAAGAGTCCGTAGTAAAATAACATGAAGCTATTCTTTCCGTTCAATCTATCATAGAGTTCGTACTAGAATAACACCTTAAGACACAAATCGACCAAAACCCTAATGTCACCTAGATACTCCAATGTCACCTCAAGTATCCATGGGTATGATTATATGATATGCATCACACAATCGCAGATTCATCTATTCAAACCAACACAAAGTACTACAAAGAGTGCCCCAAAGATTCTACCAGAGAGTCAAGACGAAAACGTGTGCCAACCCCTATGCATAGGTTCATGGGCGGAACCCGCAAGTTGATCACCAAAACATACATCAAGTGGATCAATAGAATACCCCATTGTCACCATGGGTATCCCACGCAAGACATACATCAAGTGTTCTCAAATCCTTAAGGACTCAATCCGATAAGATAACTTCAAAGGGAAAACTCAATCCATTACAAGAGAGTAGAGGGGGAGAAACATCATAAGATCCAACTATAATAGCAAAGCTTGGGATACATCAAGATCGTACCACCTCAAGAACACGAGAGAGAGAGAGAGAGAGATCAAACACTTAGCTACTGGTACATACCCTCAGCCTTGAGGCAGAACTACTCCCTCCTCGTCATGGAGAGCACCGGGATGATGAAGATGACCACCGGAGAGGGATTCCCCCTCCGGCAGGGTGCCGAAACGTGTCTAGCTTGGTTTTCGGTAGCTACGGAGGCTTCTGGCGGCGGAACTCCCGATATATTCTGCTCTTGAAGTTTTTAGGGTATATGGGTATATATAGGAGGAAGAAGTACGTCGGTGGATCTCCGGGCTGTCCACGAGGCAGGGGGCGCGCCCAGTGGGGTGGTCACGCCCCCCACCCTCGCGGGCAACCTGGGACTCTCGTGGTCCATCTCCGATACTCTGTGGGATTCTTCTGGTCCAAAAATAAGTTCTGTGAAGTTTCAGGTCAATTGGACTCCGTTTGATTTTCCTTTTCTGCGATACTCTAAAAGAATGAAAAAAACAAAAACTGGCACTGGGCTCTAGGTTAATAGGTTAGTCCCAAAATAATATAGAAGTGTTTAATAAAGCCCATAGACATCCAAAAAAGATAATATAATAGCATGGAACAATCAAAAATTATAGATACGTTGGAGACGTATCAGCACCCCCAAGCTTAATTCCCGCTCGTCCTCGAGTAGGTAAATGATAAAAACAGAATTTTTGATGTGGAATGCTACCTAACATATTTATCCATGTAGTTCTATTTATTGTGGCAAGAATACTCAGATCCATAAGATTCAAGACAAAAGTTTAATATTGACATAAAAATAATAATACTTCAAGCATACTAACCAAGCAATCATGTCTTCTCAAAATAACATGGCCAAAGAAATCTATCCCCACAAAATCATATAGTCTGGCTATGGTCCATCTTCACCACACAAAGTATTTAAATCATGCACAACCCCAATGACAAGCCAAGCAATTGTTTCATACTTTTGGTGTTCTCAAAGTTTTTCAATCTTCATGCAATATATGAGCGTGAGCCATGGATATAGCACTATGGTGGAATAGAATGGTGGTTGTGGAGAAGAAAAAAAGGGGAAGATAGTCTCACATCAACTAGGCGTATCAACGGGCTATGGAGATGCCCATCAATAGATATCAATGTGAGTGAGTAGGGATTGCCATGCAATGGATGCACTAGAGCTATAAGTGTATGAAAGCTCAAAAAGAAACTAAGTGGGTGTGCATCCAACTCGCTTGCTCACGAAGACCTAGGGCATTTTGGGGAAGCCCATCACTGGAATATACACGACAAGTTCTATAATGTCAGGACCCCGATCCTAAGTCACACCGATCTAGCATGTAACACTTCATATCACTTTGCGTCCTCACGCACAGTATTCCACGGGTGCCACCTTACCTGGCCCGGGACCGTTTGCGCCTTTTGGCTCACGTATATGATAGTGTCGCTAGCATCCATATGACAGAGAACCCGGGCCGACATGACTAGTCGTGAACCCAAAGTAGCACTAACTTACAGGGACAGGCATACATGAATCAACCTCGAGCATGTCGGTTAACAACGTATGAATCCGGGCTGTAGCACTGGGCTAACAGGACTCCGGGAACCCGGGCTGTAGCAGGCTAGGCAGGACTCTGGTCACCGCGTGACATTTCCCCGAAGGGACAGACACAGGAACGAAGTGAATCACATGCTGGCCAGTCAAGTGTTCCGGAGCAGTAGTGCTGGGCTAGCAGGACTCTAGTGAACCGGGCTGTAGCGGACTACTATGGCTCATGGAAGCACAAGACTACATTTCCCCATAAGAGAGGCTACCAAGGGTAAACAACTAGGTTGTCAGATCCCACACATAACAATACACGTTACACGTACGCATAACATGCAAGTATGTGCTGTACAACATGGCATCACAACATAACTCAATCTCATATAGATAAAGGCCCAGAAGAGCCACATAGCATTCAACACAAATAGGGGTATCATGACCCATCATTCAGAGCATACAAGCAACGGAAGCATTACATGTCTTAGTACAGACAACTACAAAAGGAAAAGACTAAGAAGCCTGACTGAACACGACCCTCCCAAGGGTACAAGATCGTAGCTGGGATACAAGCTACTCATCGAAGTCACTAGTGTAACCAACTGCAAAACATAAATAAGCAAACATGAGTACGAAGATACTCAGCAAGTCTTACATCAGAACTATCTACATATGCAACATTATCAACAAGGGGGTGGTGGAGTTTTAACAGCAGCAAGCCAGCTTTGACTCAGTGGCTAACCTATACTACGAGTATCAGAAACTTCTTTGAGGTAAGAAGACGCACACGAGTCCACATATTCACCATATCAATACTCCACTATGGATCCGTTCCCGTCTTCCTACGAGAAGGCCATCCATAGCACTCACGCTTATCTTGCGTATTTTAGAGTATCCACTTCAAGTTGTCTATGTACTACATAAGTTCTCCAAGTTTCCATATCCGAGGAAAACGGCTATTCGAATAGATAATGGTAACCCTGCAGGGGTGTACTTCTTCACACACGCTCTCGCCACTTATAGCCCTGTACACGTCATGTACCTCGGTAACCTTCAAGCGGAAGTCGGGCGAGGGAGTCGGCCACGACCTGACTAACCACACAAGTCTCTCGTCCAGGTTTATCGCCTATTTGGGTTCCATCCGCAAGGAGATCCGGCCGGGGTGTCGCTCACGGCCCCAAATGATGTGTGCAGGGTTCCCAAGCCCACCATCCGGTTGCCACTTGGTACATCGTGCCATGGTGCCTAATCTGTCCCAAGCCCGTCCTGTCGGACACCACCTGGTAGATAAGTAGCACTACCTACAAACGCCAGAAACTAGTTGCAACTCCTGTACAGAGATCAAGTGGATTAATAAGCCGAGAGGGGCCGGATGACTGGAACCCAATGTGTGGTAGTAACTGGACTTGGATAACATACACAAAACTCAGTGCTTAGGGACGGTTCCAATGAGACAACCCACCATGTACTCCTACATGGCCTCTCATCACTACCTTTACCAAAACGTGTTCACACACTTAGCCTTTACCGGTAGGACATGTTCACCACTCCGATTCATTCCCGATGAATCAGACCTGACACAACTCTAAGCATAGCTGGCATAAAGAAAACAAGCATGGATGAGCAGGCACATCAAGGCTCAAGCAACTCCTACTCATGCTATTGGGTTTCAACTATTTACTGTGGCAATGACAGGTCATGCAGAGGAATGGGTTCAGCTACCGCAGCAGAAAGTAGCAGTTTGAATCGTTGTTGTCCTAATGCAGTAAAAGGAGCAGGAGCGAGAGAGTGGGATTTATCGAGATGATCAAGGGGGTTTACTTGCCTGATAGATCCACGAAGAAGCACTGCTCCTCAGACAGGTACTCAGGACACCTTCCGGAGTAGAACCTATCGAGAGGGGATGGTGCCGGCCATCAATAAACAACCATATGCAACAATATAATGCATGATGATGACATTTCAAACATGCTATGATTTTCCCTAATGCATCTAGCATCAATTTGGTTGAAGTCCATATAATCAAGGGTTAATATGCAAACCCCAAATTAAGTATATAACATGCCATTATTACGTTTTCACTTATACAGCAAGTATAAGTTGGTTTTTCATGCATGAAACTGTCATAAATGGATTCCTTGCATTTTTCTGATGATTTTTCATATATAAATTATTTCATTCTGAGCTACGGTTTAATTTCTATGATTTTTAGAAGTTTTAACTATTTTTTGAAATTCTCTGAATTATTTAAAATCCAGAAATTCAGTTACTGCGTCAGCGTGACATCACAGAGGCGTCAGCAGGCTGACTAGGTCAAACCTGACGTGTGGGGGCCACACGTCAGTGTCACTGGGGTTAACCCCGGGTCAAACCCGCACTGACCAGGGTTTGACTTGGCTCTGGGGCCCACTGTCAGTCACAAGGGGGGGATTAGAATGTGGGATTAGCGCTAATTAAGCTGCCACGTTAGCCTCACCGGAGTTCAGCCGGCGACGACCAAACCGCGCGGCGGTGCTTTGCCGGAACGCGCTACAGGCGGTGGAAGAGCGCGCGGGGACTACCAATCGGTAGCCCGCGCTCGACCGCATCCACCTGGGCATAGGGGAGGTCGCGGGGACGGCGGATCTCGCCGAAGCAGGGCTCGCGGCGGCGGCCGGAGCTCGGCTATGCGCGGGTGGGGTGCTGCAGCTCGAGGTGAGCGAACGGGGGGTGCTAGGTAGTACCTAAAGGGCAACAGGAGCCCGCCCGAGCAAATATCAGGAGCAGAAGGGCTCAGGGGCATGGAGCTCGCTGGCCATGGCGGACGGCGGCTTCGGGTGCTCGCGGGGCAGCGGCTACGGGGCGAAAACGACGATGTGGTTAAGGGGGGAAGGACCGGGAGCTCAAGGGGATCACGTAGAGCAGGCCAGTGGGCTCGGGGAAGGCCCGGAGCGAGCGGAGCAACGAGAAGGATCTCCGGCGGCCGGGGATGGAAACGAAGATGGTGGCGTTGATGCAAAGCTTCCTGGGTCACCTGGCTCGTTGAGGACGTAGCAGGCAGCAAGGCGGAGCTCTGGGGCACGTCAGAGAGGCGAGGGGAAGGCATTGGCCACGGTGGTGTTTGTCGGCGGTGACGGCAGCGCTCGGGTGCATGCGAGAGAGACGACAGAGGAGGGGGAGGAGCGAGAGGGAGTGAGAGGGGGTCGGGGCTTGCGTGGCGTCTCTGCGGCAAGCAGGAGCTGGCGAGGCGCGCGGCGAGCACGCGCTCGTCCTTCTGTCCGGGGAGGAAGACGACAGCGAGGTGCGGTGGTGGGTTGGGCCTAGCTGGGCCGGTCCTGTTGGGCCACTAGGTAAGCGCCAGGTAAGTGTTTTCTTATCTCTTGTTTCCTTTTTCTATTTCTGACATTTGTTTTGTATCTAAAAGAAATGTTAAAACATTTCCATAAATGCTGAAAATATTTTTGGCATCTAGATATAATATTCCAGAGGCCCTCACCAATTCCCAACTTTTTTGGAGCCATTAAAATATTTATATAATTTAAACAGCTCCAAATCAAATATTTATGCATTGATTCAAAAATCCAAAATGTGTAGCAAAAATGTGCATCACCTCTGGTTGTTGTTCCCAACATTATCCAAAGAGCATGAACATTTTTGGAGAGCATTTTGGGTTCATTGAAAATCCATTTTAAAGTTGAACCTATTGGAAAAACTTTGGTGCTAGGGTTTGCAACTTTCCCCATTTCAAATTCATTTGAAATTTAAACATGATGCACAAAGTAAGCCTAGGATCATACCAGAACTAGGGATGTGACAACTGGCCCCCACTCGAAAAAATCTCGTCCCGAGATTCAGGAGTTGGCGGAAAGAAAGCGGGGTACTCAAGTCGAAGACGATCTTCTCGCTCCCCAGTAGCTTCTCTCTCGGAATGATGAGACCATTGAACCTTGAGAAACTTAATGTTATGACGTCGAGTGACACGCTCTTCTTGATCCAGAATGCGAACGGGGTACTCTCGATAAGTGAGGTTATCTTGGAGATCAAGCATTTCATGGTCCACTCCGCGGATGAAATCCAAGAAGCAACGCCTGAGTTGAGAGACGTGGAAGACATCATGAACTCGAGAAAGATGTGGGGGTAGTTCCAACTGGTAGGCAACCTCTCCTCGTTTAGCGAGAATGTGAAAAGGACCAACATAACAAGGAGCCAACTTTCCCTTGATACCGAAATGATGGGTACCCTTCAAAGGAGTAACCCGAAGGTAAGCCTTGTCGCCAACTTCATAAGCCACTTCATTATGACGACAGCCATACTGGCTCTTTTGATGAGATTGGGCTGTTTTCACATTCTCAAGAATGATGCGAACTTGCTCTTTTGCCTCCTGGATCATATCCGGTCCAAAGAATTGTCTTTCACCGGTTTTTGACTAGTTCAAAGGTGTTCGACATCTTCGTCCATACAGAATTTCTAAGCGTGCTTTCTTAAGACTGGATTGATAGCTATTGTTATAAGCAAACTCGGCAAAGGGAAGACATTTCTCCCAATCCATACCAAATGAGATAACACAAGCTCTAAGCATGTCTTCAAGAATTTGGTTGACCCTTTCCACCTGACCACTTGACTGAGGGTGGAAAGCAGTACTAAAAGAAAGATGAGTTCCCATGGCATTCTGGAAACTTTCCCAGAAATGAGAGGTGAAAAGACTGCCACGGTCTGAATTGATCTCTAGTGGAACACCATGGAGTGACACTATTCGGGAGATATATAAGTCAGCGAGCTGACTAGCAGTGATACTCTCTCGAACAGGTAGGAAGTGAGCCACTTTGGAAAGACGGTCAATGACTACGAAGATAGCATTATTTCCTTTCTTGGTCCTGGGAAAGCCGGTGATGAAGTCCATACCAACTTTTTCCCATTTCCACTCGGGAATAGCTAAAGGTTGAAGGGTTCCAGCAGGTTTCTGATGCTCTGCCTTAACGCGACAACAAACGTCACAGTTGGCAATATACTGAGCGATTTCTCTCTTCATCCTAGTCCACCAGAACCTCTAGCGTAGGTCTTGATACATCTTTGTACTACCGGGATGAATCGTGAGAGGGGATTCATGGGCCTCCTTAAGGATCAGTTGCTGCATCTGTTGACATTTGGGAACCACCAAACGGTTTCCAAAGTAAACAACACCTCGTTCATCCATAGAGAAATAGCCAGCAACTCCCTTGGAAATATTCTTCTTGATTCGGGAAATTCCCGTATCATGCTTCTGAGCCTCTATGATCTGATCCGTAAGGGTAGGTTTCGCCACCAAGGTAGAAAGGAAACCATGAGGAGCTATGTGAAGGTTAAGCTTACAGAATTCCTCATGGAGGGGTGGTTGACATTGTTGCAACATGAGGTTGTTGCAATAGGATTTACGACTTAAAGCATCAGCCATGACATTGGCTTTGCCTGGAGTGTAGGTGATTCCTAAGTCGTAATATGAGATCAACTCCAACCAACGTCTCTGTTTGAGATTCAGATCCGGTTGGGTGAAGATATACTTGAGACTCGGATGGTCAGTGTAAATTTCGTAACGGTTACCAAGAAGGTAATGTCGCCAAGTCTTAAGTGCATAGACTACGGCTGCAAGCTCTAGATCATGTGTAGTATAATTTTCCTCATGTGGATGCAACTATCGAGATGCATAGGCAATCACATGACGATCCTGCATAAGAATGCAACCTAGTCCTTGACGTGAAGCGTCACAATAGATAACAAAGTCTTTAGTGAAATCCAGTGGCACGAGTATGGGCGCAGAAGTCAGGCGTCTTTTCAGTTCCTGAAAACTGTGCTCACACTGTGGGGTCCACTCAAACCTTTTATCTTTCTTGAGAAGCTCCGTGAGGGGTTTGGCCACTTTGGAGAAGTTTTCAACGAAGCGGCAACAATAACTGGCTAGACCAAGGAAACTCCTAACTTGTTTGACTGTTTCGGGTGGAGTCCAATCGAGAACGGCTTCGACTCTCTCGGGATTGACCGCAATGCCCCTACCAGAGATCACCTGGCCCAGATAGGTCACTTCTGGCAACCAAAATTCACACTTGGAGAACTTGGCATAAAGGCGGTGCTCTCTGAGTTTTTCTAACACAAGCCTAAGATGTTCGCCATGCTCTTCCTTGTTCTTTGAGTAAATAAGAATATCATCGAGATAAACCACGACAAACTTATCTAAGTACTCCATAAAGATCGAGTTCATCAAGCGGGAGAAAGTAGCTGGAGCATTGGTTAGGCCGAAAGACATTACGGTGTACTCGTATTGACCATAACGAGTGACAAAGGCCGTTTTGGGGATGTCCCCGTTTCTGATTTTGATTTGGTGGTAGCCTAACCTCAAATCCATCTTGGAAAAGACTAAGGATCCAGCGAGCTAATCATACAGGTCGTTGATCCTGGGGAGCGGATACTTGTTCTTTATCGTGACCAAATGAACGGGATGATAATCTACAACCATCCGATCCGTACCATCCTTCTTCTTGACGAATATGACAGGACAAGCCCAAGGAGAAGAACTGGGACGGATGAAACCCTTTTGCAAGGAATCATCAAGTTGTATCTTAAGCTCGGCTAACTCGAAAGGTGCCATCTTGTATGGTCTCCTAGAGATTGGAACAGTTCCTGGGATAAGTTCTATGACAAACTCTACAGCTCTGTCAGGTGGGACACCTGGGAGTTCTTCTGGAAAGACATTCGGAAAGTCACAGACTACCGGAATATCTTCAAGGTCTGGAAGAGGTCTGGCATTAAGAGAATAGAGTTGACGCCTTACAACTCTAGTGGAGGCAGTGACTATTTTAACAGATGGATGTGTAAGTTGAACAGATCTGGTGTAACAATCGATCTTGGCATGATGAGTTGTCATCCAGTCCATACCCAAGATGATGTTAATATCTGCGGAGTTGAGAGATATCAAAGAAGCAAGGAATAACAGTCTGTCAACAAGGGTTTCATTACCATGGCTTACCTTGGAGGTTTGCCATTTGGAACCAGGAGTATGGATTATTAGTGGAGTTGGCATATCACAAAATGACATGTCGTGCAACCGAGCATAACCTTCAGATATGAAGGAGTGGGATGCTCCAGTATCGAACAGAACTGAAGCTGGGTGACAATTGACAAGAAGCGTACCCAGTACGATGTCGAGATCATCTTGAACTTTTGAAGCTGAGACATGGTGCACACATGCTCGTTCAATGGAGGCTGGCTTGGTACTGATCATCTTGACTAATGGATTTTCACGGCCAACAGACCTCCCAGACTGGGGTGGAGTATAACTGGACCGAGGGCAGTCACGTGCATAGTGTCCTGGTTCTCTGCAGGTGAAGCAAGTTCCTGAGATAGGACGTGGACCTACATTGGCAAGTGGTCCACTAATAGGCCTCGGTGGAGCACGTTGCTGAGTTGGGTGAGGCGCCACATCGGATGGCCTCGGTGCATATCCAGGTGGAAGAGCCGAGTTCAGAATCCAAATCCGTCGCTTCTGAGAGCCAGAGCGGGAGGAAGAACCCAGATCACGGTTGTGCTTACGAGACTCCTCGTAGGTGAGATGAGCTGTCTCTGCATTAATGGCCTTGTTCACAAGAGCCTGGAAAGTATCACAATGATGCAGGTGGAGATCACGATGCAACTTAGGGTTGAGACCCTTCCGGAACCTAGCCTGCTTCTTAGCGTCCGTGGACACTTCTTCTATAGCATAGCGGGCGGGGCTTCCAAACTCTTTACTATAAGCATCAACAGGCAGCTTACCCTGGGTAAAACTACAGAACTCTTCCCTCTTGCGGTCAATGAGAGCCTGAGGAATGTGGTGCTCACGAAAAGCCTCGGTGAAATCCTTCTAGGTAGGAATCTGACCAGCTGGAAGCATAGCCTCATAGCTCTGCCACAAAATACTAGCAGGACCTTCCAGGTGATAGGTAGCATAGGTGACCTTGTCACCTTCAGCCACGTTCACAGAAAGCAACTTGTGAGTGATGCTCCAGAGCCAGTCATCCGCATCGAGTGGCTCAATGGAATGATGGAAGGTGGGTGGTTTCAGACCAATGAAGTCGGTGATGGAAACCAACTTCCTACGCTGATGTGCGGTGTTCTTCTCAATCTGTGCTAGCAAGCGGTTAGTCTCACGCTTGTTCCTCTCGGAAGCTAACAAGAACTCTTCCATCAAAGGCTGGTCAGGAGGATCCTCATCCCTGCCATCTCCGTGGTTCTTGCTATGAGCAACTGAACCTCGGTTAGCAGACGACATCCTGGCACAGAAATCAAGGAAACAAGGATGGAATTAGCATCGACATAGGGATGCGGAATGTAATGCAAAAGCATTGGAAATTCTGGAAATCCTAGGACAATTTCGGCAGCATAACGGCTGTAAATGCTCAGAAGGATTTTTGAGACATTCATCAAAGGGATAGCATAATCAATCAGCATCATAATATCAAGGTTCTGGGTCAAACTGAGGACACACGGAAGTAGCAGAATTGTAAGGAGACACAACCCAACAATCCTAAGACTTTACGGTTTAGTAACACGTCATCCTGAGAGATAGAGGAGAAGCCTAGGCCTTAACCCTCGTAGAAAAGAAGAGGCTGACTCAGAAAGAATGACATGAGGTAAAGGAGTAAAAAGAGCCTTACGTTCCCTTCCACAATCAATTCCCTTATATAACTGAAGCATTTCTAGACTCAACTTCGACCAGTTTGGCTTGGTAATCCTACAGTCAGTCAGGCTCAGATACCAACACTATCGGGACCCCGATCCTAAGTCACACCGATCTAGCATGTACACTTCATATCACTTTGCGGCCTCACACACGGTATTCCACGGGTGCCACCTTACCTGGCCCGGGACCGTTTGCGCCTTTTGGCTCACGTATATGATAGTGTCGCTAGCATCCATATGACAGAGAACCCGGGCCGACATGACTAGTCGTGAACCCAGAGTAGCACTAACTTACATGGACAGGCATACATGAATCAACCTCGAGCATCTCGGTCAACAACATATGAATCCGGGCTAACAGGACTCCGGGAACCCGGGCTATAGCAGGCTAGGCAGGACTCCAGATGTCACCGCGTGACATTTCCCTGAAGGGACAGACACAGGAACAAAGTGAATCACATGCCGGCCAGTCAAGTGTTCCAGAGCAGTAGTGCTGGGCTAGCAGGACTCCGGTGAACCGGGCTGTAGCGGACTACTATGGCTCATGGAAGCACAAGACTACATTTCCCCATAAGAGAGGCTACCATGGGTAAATAACTAGGTTGTCAGATCCCACACATAGCAATACACGTTACACGTACGCATAACATGCAAGTATGTGCTGTACAACATGGCATCACAACATAACTCAATCTCATATAGATAAAGGCCCAGAAGAGCCACATAGCATTCAATACAAACAGGGGTCTCATGACCCATCATTCAGAGCATACAAACGGAAGCATTACATGTCTGAGTACAGACAACTACAAAAGGAAAAGACTAAGAAGCCTGACTAAACACGACCATCCGAAGGGTACAAGATCGTAGCTGGGATACAAGCTACTCGTCGAAGTCACTAGTGTAACCAACTGCAAAACATAAATAAGCAAACGTGAGTACGAAGGTACTCAGCAAGTCTTACATCAGAACTATCTACATATGCAACATTATCAACAAGGGGGTGGTGGAGTTTTAACAGCAGCAAGCCAGCTTTGACTCAGTGGCTAACCTATACTACGAGTATTAGAAACTTCTTTGAGGTAAGAAGACGCACACGAGTCCACATATTCACCATATCAATACTCCACTATGGATCCGTTCCCGTCTTCCTACGAGAAGGCGATCCATAACACTCACGCTTATCTTGCGTATTTTAGAGTATCCACTTCAAGTTGTCTATGTACTACATAAGTTCTCCAAGTTTCCATATCCGAGGAAAACAGCTATTCGAATAGATAATGGTAACCCTGCAGGGGTGTACTTCTTCACACATGCTCTCGCCACTTATAGCCCTGTACACGTCATGTACCTCGGCAACCTTCAAGCGGAAGCCGGGCGAGGGAGTCGGCCACGACCTGACTAACCACACAAGTCTCTCGTCCAGGTTTATCGCCTATTCGGGTTCCATCCGCAAGAAGATCCGGCCGGGGTGTCGCTCACGGCCCCAAACGATGTGTGCAGGGTTCCCAAGCCCACCATCCGGGTGCCACTTGGTACACCGTGCCACGGTGCCTAGTCTGTGCCAAGCCCGTCCCATCGGACACCACCTGGTAGACAAGTAGCACTACCTACAAACGCCAAAAACTAGTTGCAACTCCTGGACAGAGATCAAGTGGATTAATAAGCCGAGAGGGGCTGGATGACCGGAACCCAATGTGTGGTAGTAACTGGACTTGGATAACATACACAGAACTCAGTGCTTAGGGACGGTTCCAATGAGACAACCCACCGTGTACTCCTACATGGCCTCTCATCGCTACCTTTACCAAAACATGTTCACATACTTAGCCTTTACCGGTAGGACATGTTCACCACTCCGATTCATTCCCGATGAATCAAACCTGACACAACTCTAAGCATAGCTAGCATAAAGAAAACAAGCATCAATGAGCAGGCACATCAAGGCTCAACCAACTCCTACTCATGCTAGTGGGTTTGAACTATTTACTGTGGCAATGACAGGTCATGCAGAGGAATGGGTACAGCTACCGCAGCAGAAAGTAGCAGTTTGAATCGTTGTTGTCCTAATGCAGTAAAAGGAGCAGGAGCGAGAGAGTGGGATTTATCAAGATGCTCAAGGGGGTTTGCTTGCCTGATAGATCCACGAACAAGCACTGCTGCTCAGACAGGTACTCGGGACACCTTCCGGAGTAGAACCGATCAAGAGGGGACGGTGCCGGCAATCAATAAACAACCATATGCAACAATATGATGCATGAAGATGACATTTCAAAGATGCTATGATTTTCCCTAATGCATCTAGCATCAATTTGGTTGAAGTCCATATAATCAAGGGTTCATATGCAAACCCCAAATTAAGTATATAACATGCCATTATTACGTTTTCACTTATACATTAAGTATAAGTTGGTTTTTCATGCATGAAACTGGCATAAATGGATTCCTTGCATTTTTCTGATGATTTTTCATATATAAATTATTTCATTCTGAGCTACGGTTTAATTTCTATGATTTTTAGAAGTTTTAACTATTTTCTGAAATTCTCTGAATTATTTAAAATCCAGAAATTCAGTTACTGTGTTAGCATGACGTCACAGAGGCGTCAGCAGGCTGACCAGGGCAAACCTGACATGTGGGGGCCACACGTCAGTGACACTGGGGTTAACCCCGGGTCAAACCCGCACTGACCAGGGTTTGACTTGGCTCTGGGCCCACTGTGAGTCTCAGGGGGGATTAGAATGTGGGATTAGCACTAATTAAGCTGCCACGTCAGCCTCGCCGGAGTTTGGCCGGCGACGACCAAACCGCACGGTGGTGCTTCGCCGGAACGCGCTACAGGCGACGGAAGAGCGCGCGGGGACTACCAATCGGTAGCCCGCGCTCGACCGCATCCACCTAGGCATAGGGGAGGTTGCGGGGACGGCGGATCTCGCCGGAGCAGGGCTCGTGGCGGCGGCTGGAGCTCAGCTATGCGTGGGTAGGGTGCTGTAGCTCGAGGCGAGCGAACGGGGGGTGCTAGGCAGCACCTAAAGGGCAACAGGAGCCCGCCGGAGCAAATAGCAGGAGCGGAAGGGCTCAGGGGCACGGACTCGCCGGCCATGGCGGAAGGCGGCTTCGGGTGCTCATGGGGAAGCTGCTACGGAGCGAAAACGACGACGTGGTTAAGGGGGGAAGGACCGGGAGCTCACGGGGATCACGTAGAGCAGGCCAGTGGGCTCAGGGAAGGCCCGGAGCGAGCGGAGCAACGAGGAGGATCTCCGGCGGCCGGCGATGGAAACGAAGATGGTGGCATCGATGCAGAGCTTCCCGGGTCGCCTGGCTCGTTGAGGACGTAGCAGGCGGCGAGGCAGAGCTCTGGGGCACGTCAGAGAGGCGAGGGGAAGGCATTGGCCGCGGTGGTGTTTGTCGGCGGTGACGGCAGCGCTCGGGTGCGTGCGAGAGAGAGGACAGAGGAGGGGGAGGAGCGAGAGGGAGTGAGAGGGGGTCGGGGCTTGCGTGGCATCTCCATAGAAGGCCAGGGCGTCAACGGGGAGCGGCAAGCAGGAGCTGGCGAGGCGCGTGGCCAGCATGCGGCGAGCACGCGCTCGTCCTTCTGTCCGGGGAGGAAGACGACAGCGAGGTGCGGTGGTGGGTTGGGCTTAGCTGGTCCGGTCCTGTTGGGCCACCAGGTAAGCGCCAGGTAAGTGTTTTCTTCTCTCTTGTTTTCTTTTTCTATTTCTGACATTTGTTTTGTATCTAAAAGAAATGTTAAAACATTTCCATAAATGCCGAAAATATTTGTGGCATCTAGATATAATATTCCAGAGGCCCTCATCAATTCCCAACATTTTTGGAGCCATTAAAATATTTATATAATTTAAACAACTTCAAATCAAATATTTATGCATTGATTCAAAAATCCAAAATGTGTAGCAAAACTGTGCATCACCTCCGGTTGTTGTTCCCAACATTATCCAAAGAGCATGAACATTTTTGGAGAGCATTTTGGGTTCATTGAAAATCCATTTTAAAGTTGAACCTATTGGAAAAACTTTGGTGCTAGGGTTTGCAACTTTCCCCATTTCAAATTCATTTGAAAACTAAACATGATGCACAAAGCAAGCCTAGGATCATACCAGAACTAGGGATGTGACATATAATGAAAAATTCCCACTAATATATGAAAGTGATATCATAGGAGACTCTCTATCATGAAGATCATTGTGCTACTTTTAAGCACGAGTGTGGTAAAAGGATACTAGCATTGTCCCTTCTCCCTTTTTCTATCATTTCTTTTGTTTTTTTGGGCCCTCTCTTTTTTTGGCCTTTCTTTTTTTTGTCCGGAGTCTCATCCCGACTTGTGGGGGAATCATAGTCTCCATCATCCTTTCCTCACTGGGACAATGCTCTAATAATGATGATCATCACACTTTTATTTACTTACAACTCGATACTTAGAACAAGATATGACTCTATATGAATGCCTCCGGCGGTGTACCGAGATGTGCAATGACTCATGAGTGACATGTATGAAATTATTATGAATGGTGGCTTTGCCACAAATACAATGTCAACTACATGATCATGCAAAGCAATATGACATTGATGAAGCGTGTCATAGTAAACCGAATGGTGGAAAGTTGCATGACATCATATCTCGGAATGTCTATGGAAATGCCATAATAGGTAGGTATGGTGGCTGTTTTGAGGAAGGTGTATGGTGGGTTTATGGCACCGGTGAAAGTTGCGCGGTACTAGAGAGGCTAGCAATGGTGGAAGGGTGAGAGTGCGTATAATCCATGGACTCAACATTAGTCATAAAGAACTCACATACTTATTGCAAAATTCTATTAGTTATTGAAACAAAGTACTACGCTCATGCTCCTAGGGGGATAGATTGGTAGGAAAAGACCATCGCTCGTCCCTGACCGCCACTCATAAGGAAGACAATCAACAAATAAATCATGCTCCGACTTCGTCACATAACGGTTCACCATACATGCATGCTACGGGAATCACAAACTTCAACACAAGTATTTATCAAATTCACAACTACTCAACCAGCATGACTCTAATATCACCATCTCCATATCTCAAAGCAATTATCAAGTATCAAACTTCTCATAGTATTCAATGCACTTTATATGAAAGTTTTTATTATATCCCTCTTGGATGCCCATCATATTAGGACTAAATTCATAACCAAAGAAAATTACCATGCTTTTTAGGACTCTCAAAATAATATAAGTGACGCATGAGAGTTCATCTATTTGTATAAAATAAAACCACCACCGTGCTCTAAAAAGATGTAAGTGAAGCAATAGAGCAACAACAAACTACTCCGAAAGATATAAGTGAAGATCAATGAGTAGTCTAATAATCATGCAACTATGTGAAGACTCCCTAACATTTAAGAATTTCAGATCTTGGTATTTTATTCAAAAAGAAATCAAAACAAAAGAATATAAAATGACGCTCCAAGCAAAACACATATCATGTGGTAAATAAAAATATAGCTCTAAGTAAAGTTACCAATGAACAAAGACGAAAGAGGGGATGCCTTCTGGGGCATCCCCAAGCTTAGGCTCTTGGTTGTCCTTGAATATTACCTTGGGGTGCCTTGGGCATCCCCAAGCTTAGGCTCTTGCCACTCCTTATTCCATAGTCCATCGAATCTTTACCCAAAACTTGAAAACTTCACAACACAAAACTTAACAGAAAACTCGTATGCTCCGTTAGCATAAGAAAATAAATCACCACTTAGGTACTGTTGTGAACTCATTATAAATTCACATTAGTGTAATATCTACTGTATTCCAACTTCTGTATGGTTCATACCCTCCGATACTACTCATAGATTCATCAAAATAAGCAAACAACACATAGAAAACAGAATATGTCAAAAACAGAACAGTCTGTAGTAATCTGAATGAAACATATACTTCTGTAACCGCAAAAATTCTAAAATAAATTACTGGAAGTGAGGAATTTACCTATTAATCATCTGCAAAAATAATTAACTAAATATCACTCTCAAATAAAAAATGGCAGAAAATCTCGTGAGTGCTAAAGTTTCTGTTTTTTACAGTATGATCGCAAGGACTTTCCCCAATTCTACCCAAAGGTTGTACTTGGCACAAACACTAATTAAGACATAAAACTACATATAAACATAGGCTACATGAATTATTTATTACTAAAAAGGAACAAAAAGCAAGAAACAAAAAGAAAATTGGGTTGCCTCCCAACAAGCACTATCGTTTAACGCCCCTAGCTAGGCATGATGATTTCAATGATGCTCTCGTAAAGGATAATAATTGAAACATAATGAGAGCATCATGAAGAATATGACTAGCACATTTAAGTCTAACCCACTTCCTATGCATAGGGATTTTGTGAGAAAACAAATTGTGGGAACAAGAATCAACTTGCATAGGAAAGCAAAACAAGCATAACTTCAAGATTTTAAGCACATAGAGAGGAAACTTGATATTATTGCAATTCCTACAAGCATATATTCCTCCCTCATAATAATTTTCAGTAGCATCATGAATGAATTCAACAATATAAACATCACATAGAGCATTCTTTTCATGATCTACAAGCATAGAAAATTTACTACTCTCCACATAAGCAAAAAAATTCTCATTCATAATAGTGGGAGCAAACTCAACAAAATAACTACCATGTGAGGCATAATCCAATTTAAAACTAAAATCATGATGACAAGTTTCATGGATATCATTATTCTTTATAGCATACAATTCATCACAATAATCATCATAGGTAGCAACTTTGTTCTCATAATCAATTGGAACCTCTTCCGAAATAGGGGATTCATCACAAAATATAGTCATGACCTCTCCAAATCCACTTTCATCAATATAATCATCATAAATAGGAGGCATGCTTTCATCATAATAAATTTGCTCATCAAAACTTGGGGGACAAAAACTATCACCTTCATGAAACATAGCTTCCCCAAGCTTGTGGATTTGCATATCATTAGCATGATAGATATTCAAGGAATTCATACTAACAACATTGCAATCATGCTCATCATTCAAAGATTTAGTTCCAAACATTCTAATGCATTATTACTCTAGCACTTGAGCACCATTATCGGAATCGTTATTTTCATGATAGATCTTAAAAAGATGAAGCATTTGAGGTACCCTTAGTTCCATTTTTTTGTAGTTTTCTTTTATAAACTAAACTAGTGCTAAAACAAGAAACAAAAAGATTCGATTGCAAGATCTAAATATATACCTTCAAGTGCTAACCTCCCGGGCAACGGCGCTAGAAAAGAGCTTGATGTCTACTACACAACCTTCTTCTTGTAGACGTTGTTGGGCCTCCAAGTGCAGAGGTTTGTAGGACAGTAGCAAATTTCCCTCAAGTGGATGACCTATGGTTTATCAATCCGTAGGAGGCGTAGGATGAAGATGGTCTCTCTAAAGCAACCCTGCAACCAAATAACAAAGAGTCTCTTGTGTCCCCAACACACCCAATACAATGGTAAATTGTATAGGTGCAGTAGTTCGGCGAAGAGAACGTGATACAAGTGGTATATGGATGGTAGATAATGGTTTTTGTAATGTGAAAATATAAAACAGCAAGGTAACTAATGATAAAAGTGAGCACAAACGGTATTGCAATGTGTTGAAACAAGGCCTAGGGTTCATACTTTCACTAGTGCAAGTTCCCTCAACAATAATAACATAATTGGATCAAATAACTATACCTCAACATGCAACAAAGAGTCACTCCAAAGTAACTAATAGCGGAGAACAAACGAAGAGATTATGGTAGGGTACGAAACCACCTCAAAGTTATCCTTTCTGATCGATCTATTCAAGAGTCCGTAGTAAAATAACATGAAGCTATTCTTTCTGTTCAATCTATCGTAGAGTTCGTACTAGAATAACACCTTAAGACACAAATCAACCAAAACCCTAATGTCACCTAGATACCCCAATGTCACCTCAAGTATCCGTGGGTATGATTATACGATATGCATCATACAATCTCAGATTCATCTATTCAAACCAACACAAAGTACTTCAAAGAGTGCCCCAAAGATTCTACCAGCGAGTCAAGACGAAAATGTGTGCCCCAAAGATTCTACAGGCGGCCGAAGAGCGTGCGGGGACTACCAATCGGTAGCCCCCGCTCGACCGCATCCACCTGGGCATAGGGGAGGTCGCGGGGACGGCGGATCTCGCCGGAGCAGGGCTCGCGGCGGCGGCCGGAGCTCGGCTATGCACGG